>NC_056741.1:1972109283-1972156783 GCF_019279795.1 Protopterus annectens
CACTTTTGCAACATTCTTATGCTTCAGTCTCAACTCCGTCTGAGATATCAGCACCTAGGACTTCAGAATTACCTAGTGCACCGAAAACTGTGTATTCTCCTTCTTTTTTAGGGACACCCCATTCGTGGAAGTCAGACAGTCCAGATCTCCTTCCACATTTTTGCTGAGGTCTACTAAAAGTTTATCGGAACAGGACAATTAAGAAGTTATGTACTCACCATAACGTTCCATGTGAGTTGTTCATCTCGCCTTCATTCTTGACTGATGGGTTCGGAGCCGATCTATTGGCTCTGGTATGGCCACATGCAAAGCTCAAGGTCTTCGAATAGCTTGAGGCCAAGCCCCTATCCTATGATGCACTGTGAATTACCTCAGATCTTGTTTGCTGCATGTACTTTGATCATATAAAATAGCTATCCCCCTATGGAAGGGAAGAAGAAATTGAGCAACCAGGATGAGACCAACATCTAGGTCAGCTATCAGCCAGGAGGGGGTAGGAGGGAGGGACATAAAGAATGAAGGCAAGATGAACAACTCACATGGAACGTTATGGTGAGTACATAACTTCTTAATGTGAAATTGTTCAGTCTCGCCGTTCATTCTTGACTGATGGGTAGCGTCCCAAGCACCATCAATCTTGGGTGGTTCACGGGAGTACATTTTTCAGGACCATGGACCCAAAGGAAGCCCTGTCCCTGGAGGCCTTATCGACTTTGTAATGAGTGATAAAGGTATAAGGTTTTGACCAAGTGGCTGCTGCACAGATGTTATCAAGGGGCAGTTTGACTGAAAACGCAGAGGATGTAGAAACTGCTCTGGTTGAGTGAACTTTAATCTTGTGTTGCAAAGGCATATTAGCAGCTGAATAGACAAAGGTGATACAATCAGATAACCATTTAGACAGAGTTGTTTTAGCCACTGGTGTACCTTTCCTGGATTCAGAGAATGAAAGAAAGAGCTAGTCTGATTTCTTGAAATCTTTGTTCTATCCAAATAAAATCTGAGCTGTCTGTGAACCTCAAGTTTGTGCAGCATATACTCCAACTTGTTGGAATGATTAGGGAAGAAAATTGGTAACTCAATAACTTGGTTAATATTGGTTTCTGAACAAACTTTCGGCAAAAAGGAAGGATTTGTCCTAAGTGATACTCTGTCAGCATGAAAAATCAAATAAGGAGTGCTGATAGATAAAGCCTGAAGCTTTGACACTCGGCGGGCAGAAGTAATAGCTATCAGAAAAATGGTTTTCCATGACAAATATCTGAGGTCACAAGATGATGCTGGTTCAAATGGAGGGAGAATTATATGTGAAAGCATAAAATTTAGATTCCATGGAGAATAGGGAGTTTTCACAGTCTCATATGAAATGTCCCCTTGAGAAAGGCTTTGGAAAACTTGTGGGACATGATATTTAACCCATCAAACCCAAGATGAAAATTAGATATAGCAGCCAACTGAACCCAAACTGTTCCTGCTGCCACTCCTTTGTTAAAAATCATAGTCAAGAATTCTAGTATGGATGTCATGGGGGCTTGGTAAGGATCAATATTATGCTTGGAGGCCCATATGGAAAATCTCTTCCACTTATTAAGATATAATCTTCTAGTGGACAGCTTATGAGAAGACAAAAGGATCTGTTTTGAATCTCTGGAAAAGTTATGAAGCCTGGCTATTAAGGGAACTGGAGCAGCCAAGCTGTCAGCTTCAATGAATGCAGAGGGATGAAGGTCCCCCGACGGATGTGTCAGAAGGTCTGGAACTGGGTCCAGAATCCAGGGATCCTCCAAGAGATGATGTTGAAGGAATGGGAACCAAATCTTTCAATGAGGGGCTATAAGGATAATGGTCCTTCCCAGGGATTCTACTTTCTGTAAAATCTTGGGTATCAATGGTATTGGTGGAAATGCATACAGGAGACCCGGGAGCCAATCGTGTATGAGTGCGTCCCTCGGGGCTTCTTCAGGAGGGTAAATCAGGGCAAAGTAACTTCTGCATTTTGTGTTGATGTGACTGGCAAAGAGGTCGCAGCAAGGCTGGCCCCATTTGTGGAAAATCCTGTCCACAATCTCTTTCTTGAGGGACCACTCATGTGGCAACAAGATTGCCCTGCTTAGTCTGTCTGCTATCACATTGGATCTCCCCAGGATGTGAGTTGCCAACAGAAAGCGCTGGGAGGAAACAGCCCACTGCCAAATTCTGAAGGCTTCTCAGCAAAGGGGATAAGATCTGGTTCCCCCTTGCTTGTTCAAGTACCAGACTACTGACATATTGTCTGTCTGAATCGCAATCGTTCCTAGAGGAAGAGAGTCCTGGAAGTACTCGAACGCCAAAAGTACTGCTCCCATCTCCAGAACATTGATATGCAAGTGTGACTCCTGATCGGTCCATGTGCCTTGGACAGTCTTTCCCTGAAAATGCATGCCCCCCCCCACCCTATCAGGGAAGCGTCCGTGGTCATAATGGCTACTGGAGGGGGTAGAACAAAGGGGCGTCCTATGGTGACATGAAGAGATGTCAACCACCACTGGAGAGCTTTCTTGCAAGAGCTTGTAATCAATATTGTATGGTCCATGGGTAGCTCCTGATAAGACCATTGAGTGAACAACAGCCATTGAAGGATCCGCATATGCATTCTTGCTAATGGTATGGCTAGGAGTGCTGCAGCTATCATACTCAATACTTTCAGAACTTCTGAAGCTGGTGCTCTGTCTGTTGACACCAATGTGCTGACATGCTGATGAAAAAGAAAGACTCTTTCAATTGGTAGCCTTAGAGTGGTGGTTGAGGTGTCTAGCTCTGCCCAATAAAAACAATATGCTGTGATGGCGACAAGACAGACTCTTCTGAGTTGACTGCAATGCCTAGATGACTACAGAGTGACAGAGTGTACTCCCTTGCCTGAATAAGTTGATGCCTGGTGGTGGCAGTAAGAAGCCAATCGTCTAGGTACGGAAACACCTGGAATCCTAGACGCCTCAGGTGAGCTATGACCACTGCCATGCATTTGGTGAACACTCTGGGGGCTGTAGTGAGACCAAAGGGCAGGGCTTGAAACTGAAAATGATTGGCTCCCAGATGGAAACGCAGGTGATCTCTGGATGGCCTGGCCATCTTTATGTGGTAGTACGCATCCTTGAGATCTATCGAGCAAATCCAATTGTCTTTCCCTAAGAAGGGAAATATGGACTGAAGCATGACCATCCAGAACTCCTCTTTCTTTACATATTGGTTGAGTCTGCTGAGGCCCATCAGTGACTGACATTTTTTGATTGCAGTCCGAACATTTTTTAAAACTGGACATGGGATGTTTGTCCTTATCATCTGCCATGATACCACACTAAACCCACACGGATCAAAAATCAATGAGAAATTAGCAACAATAGGCTCTAAATATACACACACACACACACACACACACACACACACACACACACACACACACGCAAAGAGAGCCTACGATAAAGTTATTCAAAAACTCTATACTATAACTACCATATAATGTCTAATGCACACTTACGATAACTAGGCCAAAAAATGAGGCCAAGTACTTAAGAGTAAATATAGTAAGTATATAATATCACACCAAAAAAACTCCTATACTATAATTATAACTGTTATAGAACATCTAAGACACACTCAAGATAACTAGGCCAAAACAACGAGGCCAAATATTCAAAGAGTAAATATAGTAAGAATATAATATCACACGGAAAAGGGGAACTGCTGGAAAGCTATAAGAGCTAACTAACTAACTAACTACTTATGCAAAATAGTAGTAATGCTATATATGAAAAGCTACTAATAGAAAAGATTTTTTAAAGTTACTGGCCTGTGCTTACACTGGAACCTCCGATCAGATGCCGCGGCAAACTAGATCTGAGGTAATTCACAGTGCATCATGGGATAGAGGCTTGGACTCGAGCTACTGGAAGACCTCGAGCTTTGCATGTGGCCGTACTGGAGCCGAACCCATCAGTCAAGAATGAACGGCGAGATTGAACAACTTCACATCTGATGTAAATCTTTTGTTCATACATTACAGGTAGGACCTTGGTTCCATCCTCAGAACCGATAACAGCCGTTTTCCAGCTCGCGCAAGCCAAAAACTCTCAGCTAAGAACCTACCCACAATGCCCCTCTTCTAGAAACTCCAGATCTCGTTTGCCGCATTCCTAGTCAGATGTGTCAGCCATCTCTCTCAAAGCTAAGTAGTAAATTGCTGATTTTATGACAGTTTTTTCTTCTAAATTACTACATTTTTAGTCAAGTTAGCCTTTTTTCACTGTCGCCTATAACCTAGGCCTATTCCCTACCCTTTTCCTTGGTAATTTATTTTTTTTACCCTTTTTGTTACTGTCCCTCTCACCTGTCTTCGACAGGCCTTCCCTTTTTACTAGTGGTATTCCTTACCTAACATCACTGGTATTTAATTATTTTACCTTTATATTTTAAAGATTTTTATTATTATTATTATTATTATTATTATTATTATTTTATCTTATTCTTTCTATAGGAGAGCATTGTTTTCCTTACCATGTCAGACAAAACTAAGATGGGTTTTAAACAGTGTGACAAGTGTGGACGTAAGATGCCTAACTCAGATACACATGTCCATTGTATCTACTGTTTGGGCATGCATCATATTAAAGCTGATTGTGACATTTGTGCTAGTTTTAGTAATCGGACACTAGCAGAACGTAAGAATAAACTTCCGCGGTGGTACTGCGGTACCGTTGTTATCTCACAGCAAGAGGTTCTCCCATTCGATTCTCGGCATTGCTTGGGAGTGCCTTCTGTGTGGAGTCTGCATGTCCTCCCCGCAGTTGGGTAGCATTCGAAAGACATGCGTGCGTAAATGGGTGTGCCTTCATTGATGGTTGGGCGTCGAGCTGGCACCTTGACGTTTCCGAAAAATCTACTGCCAATCATTAGCGGATCGGAGTTCCGCTGTGGTGACCCCTTATTGGGAAAAAGCCGAAATACAAACAACAACAACAACTCAAGACACCCTTCTCGGAGGCTCTGTCTGGGTCGGAGGTCTCACCCCCTCCTAAGACCAAAAAATATAAGGAAAAATGGAGTCACTTGGTTCCTGCATCCCCATCAGTTATGTAACCCCATTGGCTCCATGCTTCACCAGCACCCTCAGTGCTGACAGCTTCTTCGGCTCCATGGACTCCAATGCTGTACATGCCTTGGCATCATCCCCGGCCACGGTGCCGACAGTTTCATTGGCTCCATCTGCTCCAAAATTCGAATACCTGCCAAGGATAAGATATTCTCCAACTTATGACCCTTTCTTGGGGCAGAGGTTTAGTCCCTTTCTAGAAAGACCTGATTCCCCTTCAGCAGCCTCCTTTAGATCCATTAGGAATTTTTCTGAACTAGACCTAGTGCAGGTTGTGGATCAGCTTCTGGCAGCTAGGGGATTGCCCATTCCAGCTAGGCCTTCTGTCCCTCCTGGCTCAGAATCCTTTACCTCATCTTCCCATCCTTATCCTCCTCCAGCATCCTCCCTGTTCCTGGTAACAATGTCCACTTCGGTACATACTGTCTCGGCTCCAACAACAGTGTCTCCCCTGTCGGCACCGACCACCCTTGCTGCATCGGCTACGATGGAGCCGATGCTTTCTCAGACCGGTGCTTGGACCATCCGTACCTTGGTACCTAATCCGGTGCCTATTTTCTTGCTGGCACCATCTATGTCCATGGCTCCGATGGCTTCCAGTTCACTCAGAACCCCTCAACTTGAGGTGGGCTCAAGTGGGCCTGCTGTACAGATGATGGAAAGGGCCATTTATTCCGAAGGCTCACAGCCAGCACCTAGGACACCAGTATCAGAAACCTCCCCTAGCATGCTCCTCTCCCAACCCACTATGTCAGGTCCCAGGGCTTGGGAGTCACAAGGACCCCCTGTGAAGGGATCCCCTTCTCCGGAGTCCTCCTCAGAAGATCCCACTGAAGAGTCACCCTGGAAGAAACTGTGCAAGGGGAAGCACCTTGACTCCCTGGAGGAATCTATCACAGAAGACACTGATTGTGATGAGGGAGAAGGGTCCCCAAGCTTTCCCCAGATGACGTTTCATTCGGAGACATTCTTGAAATCCTCAAACAGTGGGAGGAATGGAAGTCCTCTAACCCTTCTTTTGAGGAATTGGTGTTTCTGCAGGCCTTCCGTGCCCAGCCATCTACTTCCTGGGTGAACCCACCAGCAGATGATCTTGTTAAACTAATTGTGCAGTGTGCCTGGAAGGCACCGGACAATGTAGAACCTGGCCCCAGAGGCTGGACAAAATTTTATCTACACCTGAAGACCAGCCCCATTGGTCCAGGCAGCTGACAGTTGATTCTATGGTCGTGGCGGCGGCCACCAAGAGGGAACTGGCAGAAGATAGTTCCTCTGTCCAGCCTCCAAACAGGGAGTCCTGGATCATGGACAGATTAGGGAAGTGGACCTATGCATCAGTGACCTTTGCCATTCAGTCGCTGAATTACCTGGCACACTTTACTCGACTCCAGAGAGACCTGATTTCTGAAATGTTTTCCTCTTTGTGGGGATACTGCCTGATGAGGTACTTGACACTGTTGCCTCCAGCTAGCTACCCTTGAATCCATCTCGAACTCCTCGATGTGTTTGACATCTCACACCACCGAAGGGGCAGCTCGAGCTGCCGCATCTGGTGTTGTCATGAGACTTAATGCTTGGATACGATTGTATGACTTCACAGACCCCTTTAAATCTTCCTTCATCAATGCACCTGTCAATGAATCTGCACTTTTCGGACCCAAGCTATGAGACACACTTGCACGTTGTGAGAAAGATGGAAGGACCTTGTCTGCTGTGGGCATATGCTTTTCCAACCCCCAAAGTTCCTACTCCAGGAACCAGAAGGGAGGAAAGATATGGTTCAAGAAATCCCAAGTATCCTTTCGTGACACTCGTGGTGAGCAATCCCCCCGGGGCAGAGGTGGCAACTCATATGGAAGATTCCCCTTTCAGGGTAGAGGGGGTCTGCGTAACCAGGGAGCCAGAGAATTTTTCTCCAGCAAACCCTACCAGTGCTCCTGTGCAACGGCTCGATTGCTTTCTTCTGGAAGCAGTCAGGGGTAATTATTCTCTGCATCTACCAGCCTGGCATCTTATTACTACTGATGTTTGGGTACAGAGAATAATATCCAGAGGCTACCAAATACCATTCGACTTAACTCCCAGACCCGTCAAATGAACTCCCGATGTACCACCCAATCAGAGGGAATTAGCAGCCTTAGAAATTGAAAAACTGCTAAGAAAAAGAGTCATCCAACTAGTCCCACAAGAACAGACAGGATCCGGGTTTTACTCGTGGTTCTTTTAGTGAAAAAAAACAGGATTGGAGACCAATTCTGGATCTCAGCTTACTGAACAAATTTATCAAACCTCAAAAATTCTGGATGGTCACAGTACAGTCAATTCTTCCCTTCATAGGGAGGGACAATTGGATGTGCTTTATAGACCTACAGAATGCATGCTACCACATAAAGATGGATCACCGCTCCTGGAGGTTTCTCCGCTTCCGGCTGGGAGCCAATCACTACCAGTTCAGGGCACTGCCATTCGGTCTCTCAACAGCCCCCAAGTGTTCACCAAATGTATGGCAGTTGTGGTAGCTCATCTTTGACTACAAGGATTCCAGGTGTTTCCCTATATAGATGACTGGCTTCTTACCACCCCGACCAGGAATCTCCTAGTCCACAGCCTCTCTTACACTCAAGGTCTTGCTATCCGCTTGGGGATTGCAATCAACAAAGACAAATCTCAGATGTCCCCAATGAATAAACTGGAATTTATTGGAGCGGTCTTCAACACAACATCCTGTCAAGCTTATCTCCCCCCTCACAGGCTTTTAAAAATAGGACACCAAATTCAAGACCTTCTTCCTCACACATTTGTACCAGTACGTCTTGTACTGAAACTTTTGGGCTCCATGGTAGCTGCCATTACTTTAGTACCACTGGCAAACTGCACATGAGAATCCTGCAGTGGCTCCTTTCTGCACAATGGTCGTTGTTAACCCACCCACTCAACCACATGATACACCTTACAAACCATTGCAAGGAAGAAATGCTATGTTTGATGGAGCCACAAAAGAATCTTTGGTGTCGACAGTTCTGTCTTCCCCAACCCACAGCCATGGTGACCACGCACACTTCATTGTTAGGGTGGGGAGGTATTTTCAGGGGAAGACTGTCCAAGGCACCTGGATCCTTATCGAGGCCAACTTGCACATAATGTCCTGGAACTGAGGGCAGGTCTCTTAGCGTTACAAGCGTTCCATGTTCAAACATGTCAGCCATCTGGTATATCAACAAACAAGGTGGAACCAGATCTTACCCCCTGTGTCGGGAAGCCATGAGGATTTGGCACTGGGCAATAGCTTCCAGTCACTTTCTTATAGCAATGCACATTCCATGGAGTTCCAACCTTATTGCGGACAATCTGAGCAGGAGCATGCTGATGCCTCACGAGTGGTCCCTCAACCCTGCAATAGCAGATCGGATCTTCCAACTTTGGGGCAAGCCTTGCTGTGACCTGTTTGCTTCCCCCTTGAATTACAAATGCAGGAGCTACTTTGTCTTGATCCCCCCTCAGGGAGAACCACTGAGGGACGGTATAATGCACAATTGGCCCCCGGGTCTTCTGTATGCCTTTCCCCCATTTCCCCTCATTCCAAAATTTCTCCAGAAAGCTCAGAGGTTGAAAAGCAAAGTGATCCTCATTGCTCCCTGCTGGCCACATCAAGTCTGATTCCCATTTCTGTGGCCTCATCTGATTCACAGCCTGTGGATTCTGGATCATTCCCAGGACCTATTATCTCATCCTCAGGGATTGATTCATCTGAACCTGCACAGTCTCAAGCTCACAGCTTGGTTCCTCCACTTCCAATGATTGCCAGGCTGCCTGACATCCCATCTCCTGTTCGTGAAATTCTTCTGGCCTCACACAAACCTTCCACTAGAAAGGTTAATTCTAGTAAATGGACTAGGTTCTCTATTTGGGCCAAAGACCAGAACTTAGACGCTTTCCCTATGCCTATTCAGAATATTCTACAATACCTGACTACTCTTTTAGGAGCCTCAGCTTCAACAATCACTGTACATTTAGCAGCTATCACCAATTTTCATAATGGTCTTGATAATTCTTCATTTATGTCACACTGCCTATGCAAGACCTTTCTGAAGGGAGTATTACATGTTAAACCTCCGGTCAAGCCTCCCTTATAACCCTGGGACTTGACTCTGGTGCTTCAGTCTCTCACAGGCTCTCCCTTCGAGCTCATTGATTCATGTGATTCAAAATTTTTGTCATGGAAAACCATACTTCTAGTAGCACTCACCTCAGTGAGAAGAGTATCTGAGCTACAGGCCTTGAGTGTCAAGAGTCCTTATTTGATCTTCCACACAGACAGGGTGTCCCTTCATACTTACCTTTCTTTCTTGCACAAGGTCATTTCTGGCTTTTCCATTAACCAATCTATTGACCTGCCGGTTTTCTTCCCTCGGCATTCTATTAGAGGGGAGTACGTTTTGCACACTCTTGATGTGCACCGGCAGCTTCATTGTTATTTGGACAGGACTAAATCTTTCAGGAAAACAAACCAATTGTTTGTGGCCTTGCAGGACCCAGATTAGGTAAACCTGTTTCCAAAGTGACTTTATCTTCTTGTCTTAGAAATGTCATTACCTTTATCTACCAACAGAATAAGCTACCCTTACCTTCCAGAATAAAGGCTCATTCTACCAGATCTATGGCTACTTCTGTAGCTTTTCATTTCAGAGCCTCTGTGGATGATATATGCACAGCAGCCACTTGGGCAAGACCTCATACCTTCATATCTCATTACAAATTGGATTTGACCTCCAGGGGATGAGCATCTTTTGGTTCTATGGTGCTCAGGAATATGCTTCCTTAGGGCCACCCAGGACTCAAGTAACTGGGGACCCAGTCATAGGTTCATAGGTTCATACTAGGCTATCTGCCCTAGGGCATTTATAAGCCTAGCCAGAGTGTGTTTGGCTTTCGCCACCCATTTAAATTAATTTTGCTATGCCCTTTATCGAGGTTAGTATACTGTGCCTCTGTCTAACAGTGACACAGAAGTGATACCTGGAGTAAACCTATGATCTCCCATCCACTCATCAAGATTCCTCTTGAAGAGAGTCAATGAGGGACTCTGCCTAACCTGGACTGGGATTTTATTCCAGAGTGAAGGGAGCCTCTGGGTTATGAATCTGTCCCTCCAGCATGTCCTATTTATTTCAGTGCTGAGGTTCAAGTCTCTCGAGTGCGTAGCTCGATGGGATTTGGGTTTTCTGAGGTGCAGCATGTCCATTAATTCCGGGTTGGACATGGCTTTATACGTCAGGCACAGATCGCCTCTGAGCAGGCGGTATGCCACTGAGTAGAGCTGGAGTTTCTTTAACCGGGCAGCATATGGCATCTGTTTGAGCCCTTTGATCCTCTTGGTGAGGTACTTTTGGGGTCTTTCCAATTGCTGCAGGTGTCTGGTAAGGTACATCCCAAAAGGGGCATTGTACTCAATTATGGGCCTGATGAGGGATGAGTAAAGAGGCACGATGACCTCCCCTGATCTAGATGTGAATCCCTTCATGATTAGGTGGGCTATATAAAATGTTTTTCTAACCACTTTGGCCATGTGGTTGTCAAATGAGAGATTGCTATCAACTTGGGTCCCCTATGTGGTAATTTGTGGGCACTTTGTTTTTAACAAAGGGGATGACTATACACTTTCTGGCATTTAGCTTGAGGCCATGGCTCTGGCACCAGTTGTCTGTTTCTATGAGGCCCTTTTGGAGGATGCTTGTGTCAGCTGGAGAGTCGATTATGGCACCCAGTTTGCAGTCATCTGCGAACTTGGTCAGCCACAGTCCTTCCATGTTGGCCTGTACCTCCGAGAAATATATACCGAACAAGAGAGATCCCAGGACTGAGCCTTGTGGGACGCCACTTGTAACTGGTTTGGAGTCTGACATGGCTCCACCAATTCTAACCATGTGGGTTCTGTCCTTGAGCCAGTTTGCAACCCATCTAGTGATATAGGGGTTTATATTTAAGCTGGTGAGCTTATCTATAATGCCTGAGTGGGGTATTGCATCAAAAGCTTTTGCAAGGTCCAGGTAGGCTGTGTGGACCACCTTCCCCTCGTCAATGGCCTTGGTGACTGTTTCAAAGAAATCAACCAGGTTTAAGAGGCAGGATCTGCCCTTAACAAAGCCGAACTGGGTAGGATCCAGTGTTTGTAGGTCCCCAATATCTTTATTTATGAGGTCCATGATGATCCTTTCCATAGCTTTGCAGACAAAGCTAGTCAGGCTTATGGGGCGATAGTTTCCAGGATCCGTTGAGGCACCACCTTTGTGGAGAGGGACCACTGTTGCTGTACGCCACTCTTTGTCCTATCTGTAATGTATGAACAAAAGATTTACAACATCAGATAAAGAAGTTATGTCTTACCATAATGTTCCATATGTGTTGTAGATCTTTTGTTCATTCATTACTTCCCGCCCTCCTTCCTCCTGCCTGCATTCCTGGTAGACTTTAAGAACTCCTGGTTAGGGTATTTGCTCAGACAGAGCCTCCTACCTTTTTTCCTATTACTACATCTTCTATCTAGGTCAGGCAAACTCGATCTGGAGTATCTAGGAGAGGGGCATTGTGGGTAGGTTTCTAGCTGAGAGTTTTTGGTTTGCACGAGCTGGAAAATGGCCGTTATTGGTTCCAAGGATGGAACCAAGGTCCTATCTGTAATGAATGAACAAAAGATCTACAACACAGGTGGAATGTTATGGTAAGACATAACTTCTTTTTATGAGGTTAGTGGACTAGCTCCTAGTGGCAAAAGGATTAACTTCGCTTCAGAGCCAAGCCAGCATCAAAACTGCTCATTCCACCCCTACTTACACTCCTCCTACTCTACCTGAGCCCTTGAAGTCCTTGGTTCTGACAGCTCTGGCTCCGACTGAGTCTGTTCCGACAGCTTTCCAGTCTTTGGTTCTGACAATAGCCTTGAGTTTTTCTGGATCTTCTGCACCAAGAGACTCCTGCAGTTGGAACTCGATGGTCGGTTCCGGGATGCATGATACCTTTTCGGCTCTGTCTGAGCCTTCCATGTCTCTCAGAGTGTCAGCCCTTGTAGTTCGGACTCAGGCTACAGGTGCAGAAGCAGTCTTTTTGGTGCAGGGTGTGACCCTGGTTCCGAAGCAGTCTCTTTTAGTTCCAGGCACCCATCCCTCTATGGGGGGGGGGCCTGCCTTCCATATCATGGAGAAGGCACTATCCCTTGGGGAGTTTCAGTCGTTGCCTTCCCTATTGGAGCAAATATCTTCCCCTTCCTCTTGACCTCATCCCCCAGACAGAGGGTGCAAAAGCCACAAGTAACTCCCACCCTGGTGGTTACCTCTTCGGATACTTCTCTGGAACTTCCCCCCAAAGAAGTCCCTGTGAAGAGGAAGTGCAAGAAGAAGCTTCTTGACTCCCTAGAGGAGTCTTAAACCGAGGATGCTGACTTGTAGGAAAGTGAAGGTTCCCCAACATCACCACCTGAAGATATTTCCTGTGGGGACATCCTTAAAATACTGAAACAGAGGGGTGACTGGTCATCCGCACAACCTTCAACAGAGGGGTCAGTATACCTGGAGACTTTTCGTGCCCAACCCTCCCCTTCTTGGATTTCTCTGCCTGCTGATGAACTTGTTAAATCGATAGCTCAGTGGGGTTGGAAGATACCCAATGCCATAGAGTCTATTCTCAAAAGGCCCGATTGTATTTTGTCTGCACCAAAGGAAGAACCACATTGGTCCAAAGGAATCCCTGTTGATGCCATGGTGGTAGCAGCAGCCACCAAAAAAGAACTTGCAGAAGAGCATCAAACTATCCATCCGCCTAACAAGGAGTCTAGGATCTTGGATAGATTCGGGAAGCATGCTTATGCTTCAACGACCTTTGTGTTAAGGTCGTTGAACTACATGGCATATTTTATCAGGTTATAAAGAGACTTGATTAAGGAACTTTCTTACACTCTGGCAGGAGCAGTTGCTGTGGAGGTTCAGGATAAAATCTCCTCCCAGCTTGCAACCCTTGAACCCATTTCCAATTTGTCCATGAGGCTCATAGCACATGCAGCTGAAGGGACATCCAGAGCAGCAGGTTCTGAATAGCCATCAGACGGCATTCCTGGATGTGCTTATGTGACTTTGCGGAGCCATTCAAAGCATCATTCATCAATGCACCTTTTGACGGACCTAGTCTTTTTGGCCCAAAAGTTAAAGAAACTCTGACAAGAAGTGAGCAAGATGGCAAGACCTTATCTATTGTGGGCATAAGTTTCTCTACTCCTCAGCAACCTTACTCAAGGAATCAGAGGAGTGGGAGACTATGGTTCAAGTAATCCAAAGGGCCTTTCTATGACTCACGTGGTAAAGATTTTCCCCGGGCAGAGGGGGAAACAATGGAAGACGCCACTCCAGGAGCCAGAATGGACAGCAAAATCAGGGGTCCAGGGAATCTTTCTCTGTATTCCCTATCAGAATCCCTGAAGGGGTGCTCGATTGTCTTCCTCTGAAGGCAGTCGGGGGTGATTATCCATGCACCTACCCACCTGGCAATTAATAACTTTGGACAAATGGGTGCTCAGAATTATATCCAGAGACTACCAAATCCCCTTGTTTGTGAACCCCAAACCTCAGAAAAAACTCCCAGATGTTCCACCCAATCAAAGGGAAGCAGCAGCTTTAGAAATCCAAAAGCTGCTAGACCAAAGAGTCATCCAAAAAGTCCCACCAGACCAGATAGGCTCAGGGGTTTACTCAAGATTCTTTTTAGTGCCCAAAAAAACAGGGGACTGGAAGCCGATTTTGGATCTCAGCCAGTTCAACAAATCAGTCCACCAAACCAAATTCCCTATGGCCTCAATACAACCCATACTTCCTTTCTTGGAAAAAGGTGACTGGATGTGCTCGATAGACCTCAAGGATGCTTATTACCTCATAAAGATGGAGAAAAGCTTCCAGGAGGTTTCTACGCTTCCAGCTAGAAGCCAATCATTTCCAATTCAGAGCACTGCCCTTTGGACTCACCACAGCCCCCAGGGTGTTTACCAAATGCATGGCAGTAGTTGCAGCTCATCTAAGACTGCAAGGTTTTCGAGTATTCCAATATGTCAATGACTGGCTCCTCACTGCTACCACTAGGCATCACTTGGAAAGAGCAAGAGACTATACCCTGTCTGTTTGCACATCTCTAGGTATTTCAATAAATCTCAGGAAATCCCAGCTGCCACCCACACAATGTCTGGATTTCATAGGGGCACAACTGAACACTGTCTCAGGAATAGCTTCTCTCCCTCCAGAAAGACTTCTAAGCATCAGGGCTCTGGTGAGACAGATTATGCAAAACGACAGAGTCCCAGCAAGATTAATTCTTCAGACCTTGGGTTCAATGGCTGCCACAATCACTTTGGTTCCCCTTGCAAGATTCTACATGCAAATACTACAGTGGTTACTAGCAACGCAGTGGTCACTAGCTCATCAACCAATGTCTTTCCAAATTCTTGTAACCAATCTCTGCAAACAGGACCTCAAAGGGTGGCTTCATTCAGATCAGATTCTCCTGGGCCGGCCCTTCACTCTACCTCAACCCCAAGTCATAGTGATTATGGATGCTTCCCAGATAGGGTGGGAGGTATTATTTGGGGAAGACAGTTCAAGGCACATGGTCTCAACTAGAGACCAACCTGCACATCAATGTTCTAGAGATGATGGCAGTGTTATTAGCGTTGCAAGCATTCCAGGATTCCATTCCTCTAAGAAGAGTGGCTATTCAAACAGACAACATGGTGGTGGTCTGGTACATCAACAAACAAGGGGGAACCAAATCATATCCACTATGTTGAGAGGCACTCAGAGTGTGGAAATGGGCGATTTTTTCCAACCGTTTTCTCATAGCAATGCACATTCCGGGAATTTCAAATGTCATAGCAGACAAATTGAGCAGGACTATTCTCATGCCTCAGGAGTGGTCCCTGAACCCAGAAGTGATGGACAAGCTTTTCCATTGATTGGGCCAACCTTGCTGTGACCTTTTTGCTTCTCACCTAAACAACAAATGCAGAAGTTACTTTGCCCTAATCCCTCCACCGGGGGATTCACCCAGGGACGCTCTTCTACACAATTGGCCTCCCATCTATTATATGCTTTTCCACTGATTCCGTTAATCTCTCAGTTTCTGAAGAAAGCAATATGATGAAGAATACCATAATTTTCATTGCCCCATTCTGGCCTCAACAAGTCTGGTTGCCCTTCCTTTGGCCTCATCTGCTATAGGAACCATGGACTCTGGATCCGACTCCAGACCTGCTAATTCACCCAAAAGGCATGGTTCACCCAAACTTGCAGCACCTCAAACTGACGGTGTGGTTCCTCCAATTTCCATGATTGCCAGGCAAGCTCCTCTGTCCTCACCAGTCTAACATATTGTTATTGCACATCACAAACCTACAACTAGAAAACTTTGCTTGAGCAAATGGAAAAGATTTACCATATGGGCTTTAAATAAGGGATTTGATCCCTTCAATGCCCCTACTGAATCCATATTAGACTTCTTGAGTACTCTCTTTGAGTCTGTTTCCTCTACTTCCACTATAAAAGTTCAGTTGGCTGCAATCTCTAATTTTCATTCTGGTCACAATAATGCTTCAATAATGTCCCATAAGCTTTCCAAAGCCTTCCTGAAAGGATTGTCTTTACTAAAATCCCATTTTAAAGATCCGGTTCCTCCATGGGATTTGACTACAGTTCTACAAGCATTAACTCAAAGCCCCTTTGAACCAGCTGAGTCTTGTAATTAAAATGTTTGTCTTGGAAGACTCCGTTTCTAGTAGCCATCACCTCCGCAAAGAGAGTCTCTGAGTTACAGGCTCTATCATGCAAATCTCCCTATGTGATTTTTCTTACAGAGTTACATTAAGAACAAATCCATCCTTTCTTCCAAAAGTGGAATCCAATATCAACCAGTCCATACATTTACCGACTTTTTCCCCTAATTTTACCAATCAAGGTTAATACCTTCTGCATTTGCTAGATGTTCATAGACAGTTGCATTTTTATCTCCACAGAACTATGGAATCCTGTAAATCCGCACAATTATTTGTGGCCTTCTCTGCCTTAAAAATGAGTTGTGCAGTCTCAAAAGTTACCTTGGCTAGATGGTTGAGAGACTGTATTTCTTTTTCCTACTAATCTCAAGGTCTTCGACTTCACAACTGTTAAAGCTCATTCTACGAGGGCTATTTTCACATCAGCAATTTTTCATGCAAGAGCTTCTCTAGACAGCATTTGTGCTGCAGCTACTTGGTCCTCTCATCATACCTTCATTACTCATTACAAAGAAGACCAAATCTCTAGGGATCGAGCATCATTTGGCTCTATGGTGCTTCGGAATATTCTTCCATGAGACCTCTCAAGGTATATAAGTTGCTGGGATTCTGTCCCACCGTCAAGGATTAGGTGAAGACTAACAACATCAGATAAAGAAGTTATGTCTTATCATAACGTTCCATCTGTGTTGCTCATCTTCACCAATCCTTGACATACCCTCCCACCATCCCCATCCAAAAAATTTGTTGTTAGTAGGCCTCACCGATTCTAATCAGTTTTCTCTCATAAGGAATCTATAGATGGCCTACCTTCTTTGTATATATCTCTATGTGTATATATATATATATATATATATATATATATATATATATATATATATATATATATATATATATATTCTCATACTCTAAAATTTTGGCTATTTTCTGCCACCTGGCAAACTCAGTCTGAGGTAATCTCTGTGAGGAGCATTATGGGTAGTCCCAGGCTCGAGAGTTTGGAGAGCACGAGCTGGAAAATAACTGCTGAGTCAGTTCTGAGGATTCGGAACCAGACCCACCGTCAAGGAGTGGTGAAGATGAACAACACAGATGGAACATTATAGTAAGACATAACTTCTTTTTTTCTGAGGGGAAGGCTGATTAACATTACAGACTTCTTTTCAGAATAAAGCACGTTGGCTCACATTTTTAACTTTCTAAGTTAATGGTACCAGTATTTAAAAAGACACCCAAGTTTGGAGCATCCCCTAAATATATATTTGTATTCATTAACAAAATGGTTTCTTATGTTTACTTTGCATAAATGTTTTAATGCCTGTGATTGCAGTTAACACACAGGTGGCGGTGCTTTACCATGCTATATCAGTAGACTGGTATTGGCTAACATCTCAAGCATTATGTTGTACTGCACCATATCCTATAAGGTATACTGCATTATGTTGTACTGCAGCATACCTTAAGGATATACATACTACAAATATGTGCTTCTGTGGAGCAGGCACATTCTCAGTACCTCGGCACATATTCTTATATTCACTATGTCTAAAAGAAGTTGGCTGGATAATTTCAGAAATGCTGAAAATGACATTCTGCTGTAGGCACTCATGCAGCATTACCTATGGTTAATGGGTAGAGGGGGGGTATACCAAAAATGTAGGAATTTGGTGTGGTAGCTCATGCTGCAGGACATCAGTATGGTGAGTAGTCACCGCTGCACATTGGCCCAATATAATTTTTGCTACATGATAAGCTGTGGCAAACAAAAGCCATAGAAGATTGTGACTGACAGATCCACTACAGGGTATGGCCCTCCATTGTCAAGAAGACTGACATACATGAAAGAATGTCTTGTGTCACCAAGAAGAGGAAATGCAACAGCATTTGTAGGTGGTGGTGGGTGTTGTTGCTAGGTTGATTAATCTCTACCCATGTCTTAATGGGTGATAGAGAAGGTTAGTAGGGTGTAGCAGATATTTGCACACACATTTATTACACATGCAGGGTGTATCTTACCAAAGTAGACATGAAGTAGATTTCTTTTTGTAAGCACATTAGAAACACAACAGGATGCTGCCACCAGAGAGGATGAGACTGAATACCAAGGGATTTGATTGATTTACATTCTAGCCCTACATGTGCACCTTTATAAGTTATGCTAACATATTTACTGTGGTATTCTGTGTAATGAATTCACAGGTAGAAGTGATGGGCAATAGAAATGACTGAGGCTGGGCAAGGATCTGATGTCAGAACTCTACAGAATCCGGTGAGGATACTGAGATATGTGAGCATGTGCAAAAGTCAGAAACACAGTGTCACTCATATATATATCACACTTCAGGGTGGGGAGCTGTCCTGCACATTGAGTGTATTTACAGACATGTGTAGTGAGAACACTGTACTGGCTGCACATTATCGTAGGAATGGCCTTCTTATAGCTAACAGCCTCACAAGTGTTCCTCCTCCCCCTCTGTCTGAAACAGCAGCTTCATTCCAGCAGAGTGGAGAACCACCATTGTCATTCCCTTGCACAAAGGTGCTGCCACTACTGACTCAGGAAACTATCATTCCATTAGCTTGACAAGTCTGATCTGTAAAGCCATGGAGCATACTATTATGGATCTCATAAACAAGGACATAAGCAATCTCCAAACACCTGACCCCACCCAATTCAGATTCGTCAGGGGCAGATCTTGCCTATTGAACCTAGTTGACTTTGAGACCATCACAAAGGCCCTGGATGAGAGAAAGTCAGTACATACAGCTTACCTTGACCTGGCCAAGGCCTTTGATACAATCCCCTGCTAGGGCATCACTGAAGAGCTAATACAACTTGGTATTAATCCCTATCTCGTAGATGGGTGGCCAACTGGCTCACAGATAGGAACCACAAGGTCAAAATAGGCGCCACCACCTCCAACAGCAGACCTGTCATTAGTGGTGTTCCCCAGGGATCTGTCCTGGGATCCCTGCTGTTTGGCATATACTTTCAGAGGTCCAGGCAAAGACCAAGGGCCTGTGGCTGACCAGTTTTGCAGATGACTGTAAGTTGGGTGCTGTCATTGACTCCCCAAATGACAGTAACATACTGTAAGAACTGGTGTCAAAGTCATGGTCTTAAGTTAAATGCAAAAAAATGTATCATCATACCATTCGCCAAAAACAAGGCCCCTGCTGATTACCACATCAGTGGCAACCCCCTAACCACACAACCCATAGTGAGAGACCTGGGTACTCAGGTTGACAACAATTTCACATTCAACCATCATGTGGTGAAAGTGGTAAGAAAAGTCTTCTACTTGGTTAATCTCATAAGTAAAGGGATTGCAGCCAAAAAAATGAGGTTATTACCTCTCTGTACTCCTCCCTTATTAGACCTATAATCAAGTATAGCACCCCGTTTGGTATGTACTGCTCCAAACACTTGCACCAACTGGAAAGGCCACAGAAATACCTCACAAAGAGAATCCATGGCCTCCAACACCTGTCTTATGTGAACAGGCTCAAATCACTATCACTTTACTCGGTATCATACAGATTGCTCAAAGGTGATCTGTGTCTCGTCTGCAAGGCAATATTGGATCCTGCCCTACTAGAGATCCTCCATATCTGTAAGTAACTCCTTGTGCAATACCCACTCAATAGGCCTAAATCTAATATGCGGCATCAACAAAACCTGCTGGAGAGACAGAGGCTGCCCCATCTCTGGAATAGACTTCCCATACATGTCAAACAGAGTACCTCACTGATTCTCTTCAAGTGCAACCTTGATGAGTGGATAGGAAACCACAAATTTGTCCCAGGGGTTCCACTTTTGTCCCTCGTTGACAGGGACAACAGGTGCTGACTGTTCTTTTTTTTAGGATAAACTCTTGGCTAGTTTTGTAAGTGCCCCAGGGCCATTAGCCTAACTTTGTATGATCCTATGATCCTATTCAGTGGTGCACAATGACTCTTCCATGAGTATACACATAAATACAATAAGCCAAGAGCACAGCGTTACCCAATGCCATCATAACTCACAGATGTCTCCTGAAATACATGCTATGTTGGAGATAAATCAGCAGATGTGCAAGATTGTCATGCAGGCACAATATGCTACTGCAATGGAACTGGCAAGTGTGTTGCATAGCAGTAGTGAGGATGCTGGCTGTCACTACTGCAACCTCCATGTAGAGCTGGAACTCAGATATTGTAAATGATTGGTCTACTGAGGTCTACAATGGCACACACCACATCAATGGTCACCTCCCTTCATAGAATTGACAATGCCATCATGGTCTCGGCAGGGTACAGACATGGAGGTAGATTTACATGTGGGAATTTGCAAATGGAATGCTTAGCACCTGTGTTTGGAAAAGCAGATGGCCTGCCATTCCTTGTCATGGGCAGTGATGAATACCTGCCACCAAGAGTGGAAACTCTCAACAGTCTCAGCAATGAGATCCATCCACATCTAGTTCATGAAGTAGCACACTATTCCTATCACAGGATTTTGTGAGGCCTGCCCCCTCCCAATGGTAATATGACACCATGTCAGGCCCACACAGTGGCACTCACATATTCTATATCCTGGAAAATCAGGTACTCCCTCTCCAACCATAACTGATACCTCACTCAGTATTGCCACCCATTTCAACAAGTTCTTCACTGAATCCATTCTTGCTCTAGCTAGCTCTCAATGCTGACACAGGAAGAAATAGTCCCTGACATCATTCATCATTCCAGTAAACACAGTCCATACATGCAGTCCCTGTGATGTGTTTTCCCATTTGGTTTGTGTTGCCAGCCTTATGCTATTGTGTGCCTTGCCCAAGGACAAATAATGATGACTATGACCCACAACAATGTCCCTTCTCTGTTGTAATGAGATGATGTCTGATGTACAGTGGGACCAGGCTATGCATTGACCAGCATAGCCTAATAGGAACACGTTCTGCTTCATGTTTAGCCTGTGTAATAGGGTAACTTTATGAAACTCATGGCCTTCTGCACTAGAGCTGCTGGATTTTGCATCTGTCATTGTCTGTAAGGGATCTCACTGATGACACATTTTCTGGATCCTGATGACTATCGTCACCTTCTGTCTCTGTCTATTGCTGCTGGCATGTTGCAGCCACAGTGAGTGCTGATCTCTGTCATTCATGATTATGTGAAGAAGAATGGCACATACCACAAACATTAAGCTGGCTATCTTAGACCAAGCAAGTTAATTAGGATACTGATCCTGCTTGCATAATCATGTTTGAAGAATGACAAATACCACTCACATCTTGTTGGCTGTTTCAGGGGAGTACATTTCTGGATGCCAGTTATTATTTTATCAGCATATGACAATCACACCACCTAAGTCCTTGTGCCAGGGATGACTGCTCCTTTCACCTCACCCTAGCTATGTCTCTGGCTGCAGCTTTCATCAGTCAAAATACACAATTAATGATGTTACCTGTCCGAGCATGGGCAATGTTATAACACATTTCTGCCATGGCTTCTTGCTTTTTTTGTATAGGAGCCATGAGCCAGAGTTCAAGGGGGGTAGGTAGCTTCACCTGCAAAACAGAATGCAAAAGGTTTTGGGGGGAGAAATTTGCTATATGCATGGTGCATATATCTGTCAGTATTTATTCTAGACTCTGTGTAAACACCTACCAACTAGATGGCAATGTGGAAAATCACCATGCTGAAAGCAGGCATACAGGCCAGACTTATGCCATATGTCAGAATCATGTAAACTAGTAAGCTGGCACATACATATTAAAGATAATTTGCTGTATGTCATAGACTACCTGGCAGTTTAACAAATGGCAGCTTTTCCTGTTCATACAACTGTGTGCCATTTGACCAGAAGGAGTTGTTGCTGTCATTGAGAGCATTCTATGGAGTTCATTACCATAAGGTGGTCTGCAATATTGTAGAAACTACGCATAGTGCTGGCTGTCTCCTCTGCAGTCCAGGGAAGCCATATATGCTCTTTCACATACAGTAGTGTGATATCAAGGAATTTAATATGTAATCAGGAAGCAGATGCCTGAACACTAAACAAGGTGTATATTTGTTCTATTTTTGTGATCAGTGTAGTTTTGATGTTTTTTTTCAGTGTGAGTTTCGACAAGAAGAAATCTGTGTAAAGTGCATTAGTGTTTCTGCATCTCCATTTTAGGGAACATACTCATGCATATTTCATAGTATCACTTTCAGTAATAACTACCCATAAAACTAATCTTCATGCAATTTGTCACATTGTCCTTCCATCTCCTTTAGTTGCTGTCATGGTATTAAAGCAAGCAAACACATACAGCTGTGTATTGTGTGTTTTTGTTATAAGTGGTTATAAGTGGTCTAGGCACTAAAAACTTAACTCATGATATCACATGATTTCAGATTGGAATAGAATGAAGTAGCAGCAGTGGTTCAAGATTTACTGGGCCAGTTCAAGAGGTATGCTCAAGTACTCCATTCATAGGTCGGCAACCATTAACCATGCTACCACCAATGAAAAATGTATGGGAAAGCAGTGCAACTGAAGTAAAATGAAGATTAGGCCACTCAATGGAATTTGAAAATTAAAACAGAATTACTGTTAACTAAAATGAAATAAAATGAAACTACAACTGAAATTAGCATAAAAATGAACAAAACACAGCCAAATTGGCACAAAACTGGCAGACAAACATTAAAACAAGCAATATTAAAAGATGATAGAAAATGTTACAAATTAATAAATCACAAAAAAGATTTTCTGATGATATGAGGCAGTTACCTTTCATTTATAACTGTGAATGTTGGCTTTTGAGCAAAACAAAGGTTCACAGCAGCCATTACCCTTCTTGTGCAGTGATAATTTTTTATGATGACATCCATTCTTCCACTCAGTCAACTGATGATCCCTTTTACCTTGCATCTGACATCACTGAGAAAAGTAAAGGTGTGCAAATAGCCATATTTCTTCATCTTGCCAAAGGCAATCCCATTGTAATATTTCATGTTAATAATCTTAATTAAGAGCAGTAGCTGCCTGACTTATCAGCATATCTCTCAACTGCCCAGATTTTTACCTCAAAATTTTGGTGTGGTCCTCTTAAAATGTTTGGTTATCTGGCAAATTACTGGGATGATCTAAGGAATGAAATGTGTAAATGATGTAATAAATTTCAATTTCTGACTTAATATCTTTTCGCAAATATATTTTAATAATACCCTATTATTCTAGCAACTTTCTAAGTTTATAAGAGCATTATTTAAAATCTGTCCCTGTTTTGGGGCCTTTGTCCACCCATTATGTCAGCTTTGTCCAGATTTTTGGGCTAAGAGGTTGAGAGGTATGCTTATCAGTCCTGTAAGAAGAATTTAGATAATACAGTCAGCATGGGAGCTAGCAGTGTCACTGGTTCATCAGGTAACATATTTACCTTTGGTACTGGAAAATCAAATGGCTGTGGGTTCTATTCCCACCTGAGAGTTATTTATTTATTTATTTATTGACATTTGATTACCAGGAAAGCCCATATGGGTAGAAGCCCACTTTCAGTGGAGCCCCGGGGAGAGAAGCTCCAAATTATTATAAAACATTTTAAGACCAATAATTTTACAATCTTCAAAAATAAAACAAAAACATCTGCAGTTTAAATTATTTTAACAAATTCGACATAGTACAAAACATTGGTTAAGAATCTTTACAAGTTATTTGACAATCAATTAACAGTTAGAGAAATGTTAGAGAGTTTGTAGAGAAATTAAATGTAAGTTAATCTATTACAAACAGGAATTGTAATATGAAGTGGGGAAAACAGGCTTACGGTATATTTAGAGAGAAAGTCAGGGAAGAAAATTTAATAGAAGTAAGGAAGTAAGTGACAAAGATAAAGTAAGGAGTTATAAGGAATGAAAATGTACTTGCTTGCATTTAGGCGTATAGTTTATCCTGGTTTTGAGTAAGAACAGAGCCAGATTTTAGAAAGGAAGTCTTTCAGAGTGGTTTTGAAAGATGAGAGGGAGGATACTGATCTGATTGATACAGGTAAGGAGTTCCAGGCCTTAACAACCTTGTACAGGTACAGACAATGCCCAAGAGATTTCATAGGTTTGTAGACAGATAGGAGTTTTTGGTCACTGTATCACAATGACCAACTGGTAACATAGTTGCATAGGATGTTTTTTAGTGCTAGACTGGCAGATGGATGTCGGATAATTTTATAGGTGGTAAAAAGTTATGTATATGTTAGTTGATGTGGCAGTTCTAACAAATTTAGGTCTTTTCATGCTATACAGTGGTGGGTTTTGAAAGGGGTATTTGCCACACATTTATCAACTTTGTTATAGCATCATTCAAGTTTTAATTTTTTTGAAGTCTGGAGGTTAGTGAGGATGGGAGTGCCAAGGGAGCCCACAGGATTTTTTGCAGGGGGGGGGGTGCAAACCCAATCCCCGCCCATACAGCCCCCACCCCTCCACTGTCCCCGCCCACTCAGCCCCACCCCTACCCCTGCCCACGCAGCCATTCCAGTGTCCCAATACTTGGCTATTTTTCCCCATTTGTCATAGACACTGTTCAAATCTTTCAGTGTGCATACTGTTTTATGCTTTACTTCTACAATGATTACAGATATTTGGATTTCATTTACAACTTTTATTTCAAATTTTATAGCACAAACACCAATAGACATTTATTAAACCTAAACAAAGCAATAGTCTTACAATGAAAAGAGACTTAGCATTAAAACTTCTCTACATTTGAAACCCACATTCACCAAAACAACATTGAAACCCGCATTCAAAGAAAATGCATCTAGCCAGTGGCAGGGTAAGTTTACCTTTGGGCTGTTTTCAAATCATAGGCTCCTTGCACACATTTTTAGAACCATGCAAAAGTTATTAGAGTCACCTTCCTGACTGTATTAATTATACTATATAATAATTGAATTATATTCCTTGTATAATACAGCGCCACTTGTTAGAGTGTGTTTTAAATTTATAGTTCTGAACATTTTTCCTTTAAGCAATGAAACAAATCATATGAACCAATAATGACAACCTGCCCAATTCAGAACATTTCAACCATAAAGGGCCACTCTACTCAAACTTCTGTCATACAATCCACCAATATCAATCAATATGCAGAATCTTTGCAGAAGTAAAACTCATCTGAATAATTCCACATTAAAGAGTTCTGAAACCAGTGAAGAGGTTGTTGCTAGAAAACAACTTTATATTTCAGTGTTTCATCTACAAATTCACTGCCTGCTGCCCTTGAAAAATAAATTGCTTACGTTATATTAAAAAAAATGGTAAGCTGGTATATTGCAATAGGGAATGGGTGGCAAGCTGAAAAACAAGTACATAGTTATTATGCATCTCATCCAAAGGAGGACATACACCCCCTTAAAATACAAATCTACATGTTGTGAGAGTAGAACCTACAGCCCTCTGTATCAAGATGCAAGTATGCTACCTGCTGTGCTGCTTTAAAAATTCTATACCACAATAGTGATACTATTTGCTAAACAAAACAATTGCACATTTTAAGCAGGCTTAGCATGAGCAGCAGTAAAACTCTCTTCCCTTGAAACTTACAATTCCTTGAAAATGCACTTGAAAATAAATTCCACCTGGTAACTCTAGGGCATTTCACTCTCTCTAACACACACCTCAACCTCTAAGTGCAAGAAATCTGGACAAAGCCTAAAGTAAATAGGAGCAGATTATAAATATTGCTCTCATGAACTTAGAACATTGCTAGAATAACAGGATTTGTGTTAGTATGCATTTTTCTAAAGGATATTACATCTAAAACTCAAATGTCTGTCATTACTTAGCAACTTCAATACTTTTTAGGAGGAATATGGGGGAAAATCTGGACATTCTCCAAAAACCCGGACAGCTGAGGGGTATGCTTCCTCCTTCTTATACATACATACATACAGACACACATACACACCATACCTCTCAATCTGTTAACACAAGAAATCTGGACAAAGCCTGTTATAAAGTTGGGGATAAAGGCCCAAAACTAGGGACACATTAGAAAGTTGCTAGAATAAAAGGATTTATGTTAGAATTAAATTTTCTGAATGATATGAAGTCTGAAAATGAAATGCATGTCATTATTTATTAACCAACTATATTCAGATATAGTTGGTTGCCTCAGTACTCACTGTGGCTTGCATTTTCTCCTCTCTTGAAAGTCCCACTCTGCTTAACTTGTGTATTATTTCCTCAGTTACTTCACCGTGGGTTGCAAGGCAGCTTCATCACTAGTGTGTGCACAAAATATAATGCCTTCAATGAGTCTTGCAAGAAATCACATGCAATCATCATGGCACAAAGGTTCTACTGAAGATGCTTTAAATTTTTCTCATACACAAACACGACAGAAGCCAGAAACAGCTGTTATTCCACAGCCAGATGCAGCAGTAGCAAAACAAATTGCAGAGAACCAAAATAAATTGGAACCAATTGTATCTACCATTATTTACTGTGCAACCCATGACATTCCTCTCTGTGGAAAGGAAGGCTCTGGTGGAAATTTGTGTTACTTGTTAGATTTTCGTATTGAAGCTGGTGACACAATACTGAAACAGCACAGTGAAACAGCTGCAGGAAATGCTTGGTACACATTCCATAGGGTGCAAAATGAGTTGTTGGCAGAATACGAACACATACTTCAAAAGGAGATTGTTTGTGCAGCAAACAGGTCAGTTGGATTTAGTGTATTGGCAGATGAAACTGCAGATATCTCAGACATTGAGCAGTTGTCATTGGCCATTTGGTTTGTTGATGATGATTGTATTCGAGAAGAGTTTGCAGATTTTGTTCCCATTGTTGTGAGAGATGCACAGTCTGTATCAAATGTCATTGTCAGTGAATGCATAAAGTGCGGTCTAGACCTGTAAAAATTACTCAGACAGGCTATGACGGCTGCTCCATAATGGCAAGCATCCAGAATGATGGTCAGGCAAAGATTCATGAAAAGTATCCAAAAACAGCCTTTATCCACTGCGTATCTCACAGACTAAACCTTGTAGTCAGTGATCTGAATGATGTTCCTGAAATGCATAGTGCTGCTGATGTTATCAAGATTATTTTTTCCATGACAGTCCAAAATGACGAGCATTGGCACCAAATATACCTCTTCTGTGTGAGACACGATGGACCGAGAAATATAAATCCATTTGTGTGTTTAGTCAGAACTTTGAGAAAATATTTGACTGCCTGGCTGATCTTCAGAAGAGCACTGCTGGTGAAACCAGACAAAATGCACATATGTTACTCAGTGCTTGCTCTTCGTGCATGTTTCTTATTTTTCTCTTTATTATTGCAAATTACTCATCAGTTCTTGAGCCTGTTGCCCAGATGTTTCAGTCTATTCAACTTGATATAGTAGAGGCTCAACAACACATCAACAGACTCATTGAAATATTCAAGGAGCACCGCAACCATGCTGAAGAACACTTTAGGAATGACATTCTCGGTAAGGCAAGATCACTAGCAGATAAATTTAGTATTGAGTTAGTGTTGTCAAGGATTTGCAATCGACACACCGAGCAAACACAGTAGTCATGGATTTTGAGAGTTATTACAGAACAAGTATTTCTATTCCCTATCTTGTCTCCTTAGTTTCTTCACTGACGTCTCGCTTTTCTACCATTAACACTGCTCAGGTCAACTTATTTTATCTGCATCTTAAAATGATGCAAAACCTACAACGTGAAGAATTCTGAAAACGAATTGCCGTCAGTAATGAACTTTATCATATTGCTACTATAGCTGAATGATCGCTTCTTGTCTGATGCATTGGCTTTGAAGTTATAAGACAGCCTACAGAATCCAATGGGCTGCTGCTACCTTTGTAGTCAATATCTTGCAGATCTTCTATCAATGATGTTACTGAACAAAAACAAACAAAAAAAAGTGTCAGGTATGGGATATAAAAAAAAAAACATTTTCTGATGTGTTTCAGCTGCACCAATGATTGACATGTGCATCATGCTAACCTGGACAACAACAAAAAATAAATACATAAAACTAGTTTATTTTTGCTTTTGTACATGTTTATGCAAAGAAAACTTAATACTGCAGTAAGCACCATTATACCTCTCAACTGAACAGATTTTCTTCCTAAAATCTGTACTTTTATGGCAAATAGCTGAGGATTGAAGTCATTAAAT
Source organism: Protopterus annectens (assembly GCF_019279795.1). Classification (NCBI taxonomy): domain Eukaryota; kingdom Metazoa; phylum Chordata; order Ceratodontiformes; family Protopteridae; genus Protopterus; species Protopterus annectens. The sequence goes on from NC_056741.1 coordinate 1,972,137,380, forward strand.
AATGATAAACATTTGAGTTGAAGACTCCACATCCTTCAGCAATTTCATGCTAATGCAAAACCTATTATTCTATCAACTTTTTAAGTTTGTAAGAGCAATATTTAAAATCTTTCCCTACTTGTTCCCCCATCATTTTAATCTTTGTCCAGATTTTTTGCTCTAAGAGGTTGAGACTGGGGTATGAATTCTGGATACAAATATGTGTTTTATGCACAGTCTTCACAGTTTCCCTTAAAATGTCAATGAATCTCACATGAACTTGTTTATATTCTCCTGCTTTGACAATCTGGCTAGTGTTTTTTAGTTTTTCCTTTCTTGTCTTATTTTTAGTACATTTTCAACATTATCTCTACTAAACATACTGTATGAACAATCATATGTTACTACATATTATACTTTTAATTGTATGTCTAAACCATTATGCTTATGTAAATATCTTATGCAATCACATATTTACAATTCAGTACCTACTGCCCCTAAAGAATAAATTGCCCATGCTACATTAAACAAAAGTGGTAAGCTAGTATATTGCAATAGGGAATGGGTGGCAAGTTGAAAAACAGGTTCATAGTTGCTAGGTATTTCCTCCAAAGGAGGACATACTCAGGACTGCAGCACCCCATCTCCTTAAAATACAAATCTACATGCTGTGGAAGTAGAACCTATAGCCTTCTACATCAAGATGCAAGTATGCTACCTGCTGTGCTACTAACACTGCTTTAAAATTCTATATGACAATAGTGATACCATTTGCTGAACTAAACAGTTGCACATTTTAAGCAGACTTAGCATGAGCAGCAGTAAATTTCTCTTCCCTTGAAGCTCACAATTCCTTAAAAATGCACTTGAAAATAAATTCCACCTGATAATTCTAACTAGGACATTACACACTCACACACTCACCACAACCTCCTAGTGCAAGAAATATGGCCAAAGCTTAATATAAATAGGGACAGAGTACAAATATTTCTCTCATGAACTTAGAAAATTGCTAGACTAACAGGATTTGTGTTAGTATGCATTTAGAAAATTGCTAGACTAACAGGATTTGTGTTAGTATGCATTTAGAAAATTGCTAGACTAACAGGATTTGTGTTAGTATGCATTTTTCTAAAGGATGTGTTACATACCCACATTTGTGCTTTGTTTTCCTACTTCAGGATCTGCATTACAACCAATGAGGAACTAACCACACAGGGAGGATGTAACTGGTATGACATTTCTTCTGTTTCATACATGTCAGTCTTGAAACTTCTGTTGGTGCCCTCCATTAATATTATGTCCTTCGACACCTGCATAGGACAACTGCTACCTCCACATCAGCCTAGTTAAACCAGTATGTGTATATATATTACCTACTGGTGAGTATGTGTTTAGTAATACTGTCTGGTTGTCTTTGTTTCCCTGCAACAGTTGCATTTCAGCTCCCACTTCTATCAGTAGATTATCACTAGGAAATTTCAGGTGTGTCTTATTTTGTTCTTACATACTCACATATGTTATATATGCTGCAAATGTAACATAAATGTCTTCTCCCTATTATACAGGTTCTGTAAGCCACACCCAGACATGAAATCCTGGTAATTCCTTAACCTCACTAATATTGTATTCATATAGTTGCCCCATATGTCCATGCAGAGCTGCACCATGTAATTTCTATCAGTGTAGCGAACCTGTGTCCTCTGTCTCTTCTTGTAGCATTCCACTGCCTGTTACATAGAAATCACAAACCCACATGCGTTTATTTGGAAGAGCACTTCCAAACTCCTAATGCATACAAAAACCCCTATCTAATTTTACATGCACACGGGACAGACAGATGTATGGGATAGCAGTAATGATCAAGTCAGGGGCAGACTACTGAGAGAGGTAGACCTGAATCTGGATAAAGCCCTAGTCATGTGTAGAGCAAGTGAGCTTTCATGTATTCAGCTTAAAAACATGACTGGGAAACTGTCTGGTTCAGTTTGAAATAAAAGTTGAGCATGAAAACAAGGGTAAAATAAAGTTCAGAATTAATCAAAGAGAAAAATTATCATACACTTACCATATGGTTATCCAAGACAACACCTCATTATAAATGGACAGCCATAGACTCTGCCCACTATAATCAGTGTGGCAACAGGCATGAGAAAGCAATGTTGCAGATCCAGTAACTTTATTTGTATCCTTTGTGGATGCCATAACAATTTCACAAAGATGGCCTATTGTGGGTGTAAACTGAAGCCTTACATCAAATGTTGCTGACTATGGATACAAGTTGGGAAAATATAAGTTGATGTTGTAGACAGTGTCCTTGGAAGGGCATCTAAAGCAACTAGATAGTCCAGCTTGAAATGCTTGTGATACACTTGGTAAATGAAAAACATTTATACTATGCAGTTATAAAATTATTTAGAGATGGACACAGGCAACACAATGACTAAGGTTAATGGAAAAAAATGTAAGTCCAGTGGTATTTAAGGGGCTAGAGACTAAAGTATGTAAAATGGTCACAAAGACAGCTTACAAGTTTTTAAATGTCAGAATGAACATTTGAGTGGTCACAAATTGCAGGAAGCATGTTTCTCCTAACAAAACAGTTTTAAAAAAATCTTTTAAAAGTGCTGATACTTTTAACAGATTACATGATATTAATATTGTTATGAGAGCTTCATTAACGTTCAGAAAACACAGTGTGCTAATGAAATACTCATGAAATTCATAAACAAATTAATTTGTCACAAAAAGAAAAAAAAAATAAAGGCTGTAAGGTTCATGAAACATTTATTACAGCCATTGATATCCTGGTATGTTAGGGTTACCACCTGTCCCACTTTGGACAGTTGTGTCCTGCAAAGAATTTGTAAAAAATGGCAAATGTCCTGAGATTTTAGAGCAAAATTATTTCCTATATTTTATGTAAAAGTTGTATAAAACAGTTATTCTGTATGATCTGAAACGCCTAGATATTATAAGAAACAGAATAAGCAACATAAAATGCTACAAAAATAAGCTTTTATTTAGAAAAAAAGTGAAGTTTTATCCTTTGTACTGGCCGTGGGTATGTTTCGGCCTGCAAAATCTGACGTCTGTACCAAAAATGTCCCACTTTGGACATTTGAAAAGCTGGCAACCCTGTCCACACATTCCCGGCCCTAAATACCTATTTCTTACTTGCACATACCTCTCAAACACTTAAAAACACACACGCACACACTTACTTCTCACTTGTACGCTCGTCCCAACATCTTTTGAATTTGAAATTCTGCGCACGGGGTGGAGGCGGAAGCTAAAGACGTAAGCCAACAGTTGCACAGATGGAGAAGACGAAATCATGTCGCAAACACCTGTTCCGTCTGTGTGACTTGACGCAAAGAAAAAAAAAAAACATTTGTTTTTTAAATTAAAAGAGAATGAAGTCTCCAGGCCAGCCGAATCCAGGGGGGTGCAAGTGCACCCCCTTGCACCTGCCTGCGGGCGCCCTTGGGGAGTGCCATAAAATGGAGTTGGGATGAGATAAATAGTGGCAAGTGTAGTTTTAGTTACATTGGTTAGAACATTTTTGGCTGTGTAAAGCATCCCTAGTTTTTGATGAGATACTTGGATTCATTTTCCAGTATTGATACTGAAGTGCAACACAATAAGGGTGCCACACTCCTGGGTGTGCCATCCTTCAGATGAGACATTAAGTTGCGGTCCTATCTGTCTGAGCTAGTGGTAGCTTAGATGGATGTAAAATGTTTCATGTTACTTATCAAAAAAGAGTTGGGGTTGCTATATTTACGAATCTTAATCCACTGCAAACTATAAATTGCACTTTTATTTTACATATTTACACTTCCAGATATGACATCTTAATTATACCATTTACACAAAATCAATTAAATATCTTTTTTTACATTTAAATCTCCCTGTCTTCATCACTCACCCCAAGATTCACTAATCTTCCGTGTAAGACTAGATTAGTCTTACACGGAAGCACCAGTCTAAGAGTATGACGGCAGCGTGCCATGCATATTAATGAGGGCACGCTGCCTCAACTATAAAGCTTACACGGAGCGTGGACGAGTGTAGGGGGCATATCGGACTGCCAAGCAGTCCAAAATCCATGCTTCTGCAAGGAAGAACCTCGAGAAATGTCAACTTATATGAGCGAGTCCGCTCACATGTGTACATTGTAACACTACACTTCTCCATATGTTAAACCACATACAAATGTAAAAATTAAAAGAAATTTTTTTTTGTTTTATTTCCGATATAGCTGCCTGTATTTGCGCAGGTTTGCCCATTGCTTAGCTACAGTTAGCAGCTTAGACACTGAAGAGGATAATAAGAAAAACATATGCACCTTAAGCAAAATAGTGATAGCGTAGTCGTTAGAGCCTTCGCGCAAAGAGGAGGCATTCCCAGTTTGAGTCCCACTACCGCACGTTCCATTTTCTGTTGGAAATCTGTATACAAAAATATTTCCTGACATTTGTTATGTATAAGTTTTGTAAAAAGCATTGAAATGTTAAATGTAGTAGTGAACAAATTATATACATATGAAGGTGAAATGGTTATGCATTCTGAGGCATGAGTACCTTATTTTAAGCAATATATACCTTATTTTAAGCAATATAAAGTACAGCTAAGCACATTTTACCAGTATTGAGCATATTTAAATTAAACTGCTCGTAGTTGCGCACCATGCCAACCAGTCCAACCACAACTTATTTGCACGTAGCTGCGCACCGTACTAACCAGCGCAACGTCGAGCTATGTCGAGCAACGTCAAGTAACGTCGAGCAATGTTGGGCAAAGTCGGGCAAAGTTGAGCAAAGTTGGCTAAACACGGTCACACCTCCTTTACTGTACCTTAACCAGTCAGGTCTGCCCAGTAGGAAAATAAAAAGCAGTGACAGGGCTCAAACTCAGGATACTGTATGCTTTAGTCACAGTACTGAACCACTAAGCCATGACAGCATTTCATAACCATGCACTTTCAACAGACACATATCTATCAAAGGAATTTTAAACATTGCCAACATCAGCTAAGCAGGTGTGCCTACAGCTGAGTTTTTTCAAAACTGGCCAATCACAAAAAAGTGTGGGAAATGAGGCATATTTAAGCTCCACAGGTGTGCCACTGACAAACTGTCTCATTCTATGTAGGTCCCTCTGGGTGACATCAAGGCAGCGGACAGGATGCTGGTGGAGTGTGTTCTACATTTACATTAAATAAAAGTGCCTGTCATAGTTAAGGTGTAGCCATGTACACACAAAAATACACTTCATTTGCTAACGATGCTGTGCATGTTTGGTGTAAGAGAACTATTATTCACTATCGTGATTAGTTGTGCCCTTACATTACGCAATACCCAGACCATCTCAAACAAATGGCTAGACTGTAAAGTGACCATTGATAAGTACAAGATACTCAGCATGCACATAACATACACATCTATGTCATACACAGAGTATTTTAATATGCTACACATAAAGTGATTCCCAAACCTCTGTAAAAGACACACTCCAGTATCCATAATCTCATCCACACATTACAATATAATATACCTGAGGGTAGAGGCCTATCATAAGTATTTAACACTCTGCAACACACTACACATTCATGTCAGTGGAAGTTCCCTTATTGGCTCTTACAAACCTACAAAAAATAACTGGCTGTGGAAATGGTGAATGTTGCCAAGGTAGTACAGTTCTGGTACACAGCATGATTAGTGCTGGTTTGGGAAACATTTGTAGCCTGAGCTTTACTCATACATGATGCTTCAAGATGATGGCCTATGGTTCTATACACCATCCAGTTATTAAATCAAAATACACATAGCTTTCATTGCTATACACACCTTAATGCGTTGCGTGTGTGCACACATATGCACCTTTTAAAACAATATGCATACCAATCACCATTTGCACAACTGACACATATATGTCTTGTGATGCTATTGAGTGGCTGTCATATGACACACATTGGGTACAGGTTTCAAATATACCTCAAGCATAAACCCTCACTCACACTCTTCAATAGAAACTGTGATGAGTGGATGTGAAACAGAAGATGTAGCCTAGATCACTGCTGTGGCTAAGCTTGTCACAAGCATACAGAAATGACCAAGGAAAGCACCAGCACGATCTGCAAAGATAAATAGATGCATTCATGGAGAAAGTGAGTACCCACCTCCACGTAAAATAGAGGCTCACGTATGTATATGATTTGTCTCACAGCTACCTTACATGCACGCACATATACAGTTGTCATTGTGATATGTCATACACTAGAAAAATCAAACCCACTCCACATTTGACCAACAGTACACACACACAGTCAGCAAGTGCAAGCCTGCAAAACCTCTCTAAACTACATTATGATACTACAGCAGTATGCATTTCCACAACATGCTATACACATTAGTGGGATTTCACTCTTCCACAGGTATATTTGTAGGATGGTGACATCATCAGACTTGTCAAAGATGAGTATACCACTTTTAAGGTGTGTGAGTAGTCTCGGTTGCATCTCACCAGGGGGGCACACACAGTTGGCAAGTACAGAATTCAAACCCCTACCTCATTACATTATGATAGTGCAGCAGTATGCATTTACACAACATGCTATACACATTACTGGAATTTCACTTTTCCACAGGTATATTTGTAGGATGGTGACATCATCAGACTTGACAAAGATAAGTATACCACTTTTAAGCTGTGTGAGTATTCTCCAAAAAGGTTGCTCCTCTCCAAAGAGACACACACTTACACACAGTTAGCAAGTGCAGGATTCAAACCCCTACCTAACTACATTATGACACTACAGCAGTATGCATTTACACTATACACATTACTGGGATTTTACCTTTCCACAGGTATATTTGTAAGATGGTGACATCATCAGACTTGACAAAGATGAGTATACCACTTTTGATGTGTGTGAGTAGTCTCCAAAAAAGGTTGCTCCCTCCCCAGGCGACGACACACCTCACACACACACACAGTTGGCTTAAGTACAGGATTTAAACCCTACCTAACTACATTATGCGATACTAAGCAGCAGTTTTTGCCACATTTACCACAACGACTCACTTTTTATACACGTACTAGGATCTCTTCTTTCCACAGGTATATTTGTAGGATGGTGACATCATGAGATAACAAAGATGAGTACCACCACTATTAAGGGTGTGAGTAGTCTCCAAAAAGGTTGCTCTCCCCCAGGGAGGAGACAGACACACACACAAGCCACACACACACACACACACACACACACACACACACACACACACACACACACACACAGTGAGTTGGCAGAGTGCGGTAAATTCTTAATCCAAACCTCAATTTACGTCTTTACACTTCAGCAAACAGTAATAAGGAGTTACAGATTTTAATAAGACATTACTATTGACAGTTTGCACAAAGGTTTTTTCACATTTTCGCTAACCTCAGCAGGCTTATCATACTAGGTGTATTGTGAGTGTATTGTACATGCCTGCATAGGCCATGACCATATCATATATGGGTTGATGCACAACATGCTGGCACACACAGGGTTTGTAAAACCAGTGGCTACGCTCTGTCAACCCAATACTGGACCAATACAGTCAGGAGGAGTCAGGGTCATACAACCACAACACCAACTGTCTCCCACATAGACCACTACAATATAAGGCACCAGCAAAACAACTACACATAAATACACACATTACTATACTCAGAGAATACAAATATTAATCTGAAAAGAGAGTGTCCTCCTAAGCCCAGACAAGCAAGCAACATGCACCTCCAAGCACACGCCAGAAAATGTGTTGGCACATAATACAATACCAAAGCAGAGTGTGTGCCTACGGCCAACTGAGCCCCTACAAGGCAAAACAACATACCCAACACACTGGCTAATAGGTTTGACTTCATAGTCAGGCACACAGGATAAAACTGTTTACTCACTCGGCTGGACAAGGGGAAGGTTACTGTCAGTTGTCTGTTGGCCAGATTGCTATGATCCACCACATAACACAAGCAATTGCCCATATCACTCCTTCAGAACTGGTACCTATATGAGCGTGTTCTTTGCACATGTCGATGAGAATGATCTGTGAGACATACCTCCCAGGACAACAGCTGAATATGCAAAGAGATATATATTAGCTCTATGATCTCATATGGCGAGCTGGTGTGTGCGACCCTGACCTGGAGTAGCATCTTACCTTCACCTACATGATACTGCAATATAACAGAAAAATGACAAACTTCAACAATTGGCTGAGTTTCTGGTGCATCATTCAAAGGGGATCCAGTCTCTGGTTCTGCCTGTGATGACTTGACAGACAAGCCTTCGTTATACTTTCGCTACAGATGGCCAAGTACCTCCGTAAAGCCTCTTATGCTTCTGAATCCTGGCCAAGGCTCCTTGCTATCCCCCATACATTACTAACACTTTTAAGGCCAAGAGGAGCCCCTCAAAAGGGTTCATAAGTTCATAGGTAGGTACTAGGCTATTGGCCCTGGGGCCTATACAAGCTCAGCCAAAAAGGTACCCTGGCTTTTGCCAACCAAGAAATTTATTTTCCTGTGCCACTGTTGAGCAGAGACACAGAAGTGATCCCCAGGGTGAATTGTAGATTTCCCATCCAATCATCAAGATTTTTCTTGAAGAGTGCTAATGAGGAGCTTTGTTTGCTATGTAGATAGAGTATGTTTATTCTGGAGTATGTGAGAAGTTTCTGGGACAGGAGATCTATCCCTCTGGCATGTTCTGTTTGCATTTGTTGTTAGTGGGTGACAAAGGTTTAGGTCCCTAGGCGTGTAGGTTCATAGGTTCATAGGTAGGTAATAGGCTATCTGCTCCAAGGGCATTTTATAAGCCTAGCTAGAATGTGCTGGCTTTCGCCTCCTTTAACATTCAGGAGGTGGTTACCTGGGCCTCCAGTCTAAGCAGGTACACTGAAGGATCTCAGGTAAATGATTTACAGTTTCCCATCCACTCGTCACAAGATTCCTCTTGAAGAGAGTTCATGCGAGGAGCTCTGCCCTAACAACATCAACTGGGATTCTATTCCAGAGTGAGGGAAGTCCCTGGGACATGAATCTATCCCTTCAGCACGTCCTGTTTATTGCTTTGCTGAGGTTTAATTCACTGGAGTGTGTGGCTCTAAGAGATTTGTTTTTCTTTAGGTAGAGCATGTCCATTAATTCTGGGTTGGACATGGCCTTGCCATCAGGCATAGGATCACTACTGAGGCAGGCAGTAAGCAACCGAGGTAGAGCTGGAGTGTTCTTTAGTCGAAAGCTGCATAGGGCATCTCTTTGAGACCCGCCGATCCTCTTGGTGAGGTACTTCCTGTGATCTTACTCATAGCTGTTGCATTGTACAATTAAGGTACATACCAAATGGGGCATTAGCCACTCCTATTATGGGTGGCTAATGGAGTGATGAGTAGAGGGGCACATTGACCTCTCTTGATCTAGAGGTGAACCCTTTTCATGATTCAGGTGGGCTACATAGAAGAAATATTCTAGCACCTAACTTTGGCAATGTGTGATTATCAAAAGGAGAGGTTACTATCTCACTCTAGATGTCCCTCAGGTCCCCATTACATTTCCATGCTAATTAGTGAATACTCACCTATGTATTAGTAATTCATGAGCTTTTGTGTTTTTCCAAAGGGGGATGACTATGCATTTTTTGCGGCGGCATTCAGCTTGAGGCCATTGTTTTGATAATACTCAGGTATCTGTGTCTCTGTAAGACCCTTCTGGGAGGATGTCTGTGTCAGCCAGAGAGTTGATTATGACCCCCAGTTTGCAGTCATCTGTGAACTTGGTCAGCCATAGTCCTCCCATGCTTGCCTGTACCTCAGAGAAGTATATACTGCACAGGAGGGGTCCCAGGACCAAGACCTGTTGGATGCCACTTGTGACTGGTTTAGAGTTGGATATGGAACCCGCAACTCTGACCATGTGTGTTCTATCTGTGAGCCAGTTGGCCACCCATCTCATGACATAGGGGTTAATGTTCAAGCTGGTAAGCTTGTCTATGATGACAGAGTGGGAAATGGTGTCAAAGGCCTTAGTGAGGTCCAAGTAGGCTGTGTGGACTACCTTCCCTTCATCTATGGCCTTGGTAACTGTTTCAAATAAGTCAACTAGGTTTATGAGGGAGGATCTGCCTTTAACAAAGCCGAATTGGGGTAGGTTCGAGTGTCTGGAGTTCCCAATGTCTCTGTTAATTCGCTCCATAGCTTTGCAGAGCAGGCTGGTCAGGCTTATACCAGGGCAAACAATTCCCCAGGTTCTGTTGTGGCACCACCTTTGTGGAGCGTGGGATGACTGTTGCTGTACATGCCATTCTTTGGGTACATAGCCTGTGGTAAGGCTGAGTCTGGACAGTTAAATCTAGTGAGGAGTTTAGTTCGCTTTGAACTTGTGTAAGCAGCCTTCGGGACACCATCCGGTTGATTGATGCTGTGTTCTTAGCTTTGGAGAGGGGCTGTTTTAGCTGGCATGTCCATGAGCGTCTGGGGCTCTGCATTCTTCTGGGATGGACACGGGCCCTTTTGAGGGAGTGAAGGGGGGTGAAGTTTAACAATGAAACTTGTCCGGCAGGATGTTGGCAAATGTCAGTTGGTTCAGTGTACTTTTTTGCCATGCATTTGAGTATCTCGCCAGCATTATCTGAGGAAGTTGCCACCCAAATGTTTTGATAACATAAGCTAAAAGAAGGCTTTGTGGTTATCTTTTAGATTCCTTGGCAATTTTTCTTTAGAAACTGGCCTTGGATGATTTTATGAGCGATGACCGCCTTTCTTGGTAATAATGATCAGTGATGTTCTTCCTTTTTGGAATTTTTGCTCTATCACGTAGTAGTTTCCTCCTTCTGTTGTATAGCTTATTTATGGCCAAAGGGCCACCAGACTGGTTTCCTCTTTTGGAGGAGTGAGTCTTGGTTTTCATTTGGGATGGCTTGATCCATGCATCCCTCAGTAGATGCTCATATAATGCACTCTGTAAAGGAGTCTGTGGACTGATATAGCATTATAATGTAGCAGTAGACTTTGAAACTTTCCAATTTCAGTCTTGAGAAGTGTGAAGTTTGCTTTTGAAAAATTTTCACAGTGGTTTTCCTTTGACTGAGGGTTGGGTCCTGGGGATGTATGGATGTCCAGTATGATTACTTTATGATCTGATCTTACCAGCTTTAGGGTTTACCTCTGGTGTGGAACACTGATCCCCCATGTTGTGATGATCAGGTCCAGTATGTTGGTCACTCTCTAGTGGGTGTGGTGACCAGCTGTTCCAGAGCATGTTTGAGTTTTATAAACTCTCTAGGAAGCATACTGGGCAAAAGGAGTTTGTACTTGAGTAATTCTCCCAGTTAATGTTTGGGTAGTTATGAAATCTCCCTAATATTAAGGTGTTTGGTAGGACCTTTATATTTTTCCAGTGTTCTCCAGTGAATGCTTTGGAGTGAGGGTCCTGCAGAGACAAGGTAGGTGATCTGCTCCAGCAGGCTATGATCTGATAAGCTTGTAGCTTTGCTCCACTGTTAGATTGCACTTTGGGATGGTCTCCTAGGCCTCATTCTGTGCCATTACTAACCTGGAGGTGTGGGTATCCTTTTATGAAACTGGATACACCCCTCCTTTTGTATTTCAGTCCGGGTTTTGGGGTGAAGCTCATAGAGATTGGGATTTCTTTAAGTGGAGCATGTCCAACAGCTCTGTGTTTGACATATAGCTTTGTATGATGAGCAGAGATCACCTCTGAGTAGGCTTATATCTCTGCGACAGAGTAAAAGCTGGAGTGATTTGAGACGGTCTGTGTAGGACGCATGTGCATTTGAGGCCGCTAATCACTCTTTTGTTGAGGTATTTCTGTGGGCTTTCAGTTGTTGTTAGATGTCTTGTGAGAGGTACATACCAAAAGGTGTGTTGTACTCTATAACGGATCCTAATGAGTGATGAGAGTAGAGGGGAACAATGACCTATTTTTTTCTGCATGAGACAACCTTTTGTGATGAGGTGTGCCATGTAGAAGGATTTCCTGACTACTGTGGCAAATGTGATTATCGGGCAAAAGGAGAGTCTACTGATCGACCTGTGTCCTGAGTCTCTTATCCACACTTCTTCTAGTGTTAAGTATACTACATACTATGTTGTTGTAACTTCATGGTGTGCAGAGTTTTTACAAGGGATGACAATGCCCTTTTAATGGCGATGAGCTTGAGGCCATGGCGGCTTCACAATCAGGCATCTGTTTCAGTGAGGAGGCCACATGTAGGATGTCCACATCGTTAGTAGTTTTGATGCCATGGCTCCTAGTTTGCAGTCATCTGTAGAGACTTCATTAGCCAAAGCACCTTCTGTGGTAGCCCTGTACTTCAGGAAGTAGATACCAAACAGGACAGGACACAGGACTGAACCCCTGTAATGTTACTCCACTTATCACTGGTCTGAAGTCGGACTTGGAGATCTGCTACTTTCACCAAGTGTGGGGACTTGTCAATGAGCCAGTTGGCAACTCCATCTTGTGACATTACAGGGATTTATACCTAGTTTAGTGAGTTTATCTATAATTCCAGAGTGGGGGATGGTGTCAAAAGCCTTGGCAAGATCTAGATAGGCTGTGTGAACCACCTTACCCTTGTCTACGTCTTTGGTGACTGCTTCGAAGACGTCTATCAGGTTTAGGAGACATGACCTGCCTTTTACAAACCTGAAATGGTTGTGGTCCAGACTTTGGAGATTATAAGTTCCATGATGATACGTTCCATGGCCTTGCAGACCAGGCTCATCAGGCTAATGGGGCGCTAGTTCCCGGGGTCTGTGGTGGCTCCCTCCTTGTGTAGTGGGATAACCGTCGCACAAAGTGCGCCATTCAGCAGGCACAAAGCCTGAGGTGAGGGCTATGATTGAACATGGTACTTAGGTGTGGTGCCAAGTTCATTCCTTGTAGTTTGTGTAGAAGATGCAACCTGGGATGTTATCTGGTCCCCATGGATGCTATGTTCCTGGCTTTGAGAGTGGTTTTACTACCTGTGCAGCCGTGATGACAGCAACTTTGCATTCTTCCGGTATAGAGGATGAGCTCTTTTCATGGGTGAGAGGGGAGTAAGGTTAGCACTGATCCCTACTCGCTGCAGGATGTTGGTATTATCAGTTGGGTCTGTATATTTAGTGCCATTGTGCTGTAACTCAGAGCAGATCTGAGTGTTGCCATTGTGATTCTTGATATAGCTATAGAATGCTTTATGGTTGTCTTTAGAATCAGTGGCAATTTTATTTTCATAACTAGCTTTGGAGGATTTTATCAGGGATCGCAGCTTCTTACTGAGGCTGCTGACCAGGGAGCTCCTCACTCACTCATGGGTTTTATCCTCTTTTGCAACAGTTTCTTCCTTCTGTTGTGCAGTTTGTTTATGGCAGGGGACCACCAGATTGGCTTCCTTTCTTTGGAGGATAGCATCTTGGTTATGTTTGGGATTAGGAGACGCATCCGTATTACCACTCATGTAAAGTGCTATAAAGGGTACAATTGGGTAAGGATTCAGTAGTCGTAACTGTATTGTCCATCTGCATGGGTGTCCTGCAAGTTCACCACTTCTTGTCTTAAGAAGCTATGAAGGGTGGCTTTGGAGAAATTTCTTTTAACATAGTTTCCTTTAATGGGGGTGGGGGCAAAAATGTGGATATGTAGGGTAATTAGCTTATGGATCAGATCGGACCAAAGAGGCAAATTGACTTCAGGTGTGGAACACCCGGTCAGTCAGGACAAACCAAACTCCGTAAATCCAACACGAAATAACCACAAAGTGAGCTAAAATGCTACTCATTGCCAGAAGTCTCAGCCTCCAGATGCACACACTGGAGGCACTTCTCAACCAGAAGAAGTCATTGATATCTGTGCAGTAACAGAAACTCTAGTTCAAAGGCTGCAGACAGCACATCAGCACTACTACTACTACTCATTCCATGTCTTCCAGCAACAGAATCCTGGATCATAGCACATAGGGTGAGGATTGTATCCATATTCATCAAGGATACCGTTTTCACCTCTCTACATGCTCTCTACACAGGATATGTACCCATAGAAGTGTTGCACAGCAGCGTTCTTTTCCCACTCCCACAGGGCGAAGGCCACAAACCTCTTGGTAATCACGCCTACCTATGAACCTGATAAGTCAGGATCTGTAAGGCAATGGAGCCAATCATAATGGAAGTCAACAATAAAGACATTGGGAACCTTCTCACACAGTTGAGCACACCCAGTTTGAAGCTTCGTCAAATGCCAGATCATGCCTCCTGAACTGGGTGGGATATTTCTTTGAAAGAGTTACCCAGGCTTGCAGATGATTAAAATGAGCTCCAAACATACTACCTATACCTAAGCTATAGGCCTTTAACACCATTCCCCAGTCAGGTATCACTTTAGATGAACTCACCAAATCTAGGCATGAATCCATACATAACAAGATGAATTGCAAACTAAGCTCACAGATAGATCCCACAAATTCAAGAGTTGCTGGACTACATGTCAGACTCCCTACAGTCGCACAACTGGTTGTCCTCCAGGGTTCTGAAGTCCTGGGGTCCTCTCTCCCTGTTTGGTATATAGACTTCTCAAAAAGTACATGCCAACAGGAGGCTTGTGGTTGACTAAGTTTGCTGGGAACTGTAAAGTGTTTGCCATAATAGATTCCCCGGATGACACAAATATTCTCCAGAAGGGACTCTATGAGACAGATGTGTGGTGTCAGAATCATGGCCTCAAGCTCAATTGGAAGAGCTCTGTTTATGAGTTCCATAATGGTAGACTCCATGGCCTTGCAGATCAGGCTTATTAGGCTTATAAGACAATAGTTCCCATGGTCTGTTGTGCACCAACACTTGTGGAGTGTGCCAAACGTTGCTATAACCAATTCAACAGTTTCATATCCTGTACAGAGGGTGTGTCTCAACAGACTGTTCAGGTGCAGGGTCTGTTTGTTGTGGAGTTCACATATGACACAGCCAGAGAAACCATGTCATCCCATAGTTACCATATTTTTAGGTTTGGATAGAACTGTTTAACCATTGTATATGTGATTTCTGGGTTTTCACAATCTCCAGGTATGGTAATAAGGCTTTGTCAAAGTGAGAGGAGGGGTAAATATGTATGAACCATGTCTGACAAGATGTTGGCAATGTCAGTCATGTACATGTATTCATTTGAACTTTGCACCTGACTCAGAACATATACATGAGTTTACAGTGATATTTATGACGCATAGCCAAAAGAAAGCTCTCATGGTTCTCTATGGACTCTTTGGCAAATATTTTTGCCAGAACATGGCTTCTGATAATGTTAGGGTGCTCATTGTTTCTTGATGATATTGATCGGAGATTTATTGATCTTCTTTGGATTTTCACTTTACCTTTGAACAACTTACAGTACTTGGCAGCACATAGTTTGATTATGTATTTCAGGGGTCCAATATATTACTATGGGTCTGTTTTCATTTATCACTGTGTGCGCAAGAGCAGGATCAGATGAATAGTGAGCAAGTGTCTGGAGTAAGAACTGCAACTGCCAGATATGTGGTGGCTCCACTGCTGTACTCAGACATGGCCTAAGTGTGTGAAGCATGCCCAGTAGCGACCTTTCAGTATGTTGCTAAATTGTACTAAATTTGTTTGTAGGTATGTGAGCATGCCCACTATGGGCATTATATACTATAATATTGTGTGTGAAAAATCAAGTTGGTTTTTTACTTCAGAGGCTCACTTTTGTGTTGTACATCGCGACAGGAAGCACACTGTACTTCCTGCAGGGCTTCCATAGGAGTCAATTTGCAAGAGACTTATCAACATTTCTAGCATACAGGGACAGCTATTATTTGGTGTACATCTCTCTCTACCGGGGGCAATACTGATTGTTACTGTGGGTGTACACTAGGTTTCTGCAGGTACACCTGACACCCCTTATACAGATTTGCTGGGCCTGCACTGCTGTGTCAGGTACTCCATTTTCCCAGTCTGTACTGTTGTGTCTGCTCGGCGTATTGGCTTGAGGGCATACCACTGAAAATCTTTTGCAGGTGATAACCTTAACTTCCAATTACACGATGGTTAGTTTGTGATTTCATAGCCTGCCAACCCACACATCACACTGCCTGGCCTGCTGTTATCTTTCTGCATAGGCTGGGAGTGTTACTCATATGCCTCTTCAGAGGGCATGATACAGCATTTGTTTGTGTTTGCGTTTGTCTACAAAATTGTCCTGCTGGCTGTAATCTCAGTTAGGTATGCTTGACCCCACAACTGGTATGTGTGTGAGTGACTTGTTGTGTCTGTGCCAGTGAAATGCTGCTCGCTAACTTAGTGGTTCAGTACTGTGTTGACTATATAGTGCACCGTATCCTGAGTTCGAGCCCTGTCATTGCTTTTTATTTTCCTGTCTGGGCAGACCTGAGCTGGTTAAGGAACAGTAAAAGCATGAGTGTGAGCGCGTTGTTTATCTGATGACTTTTGCTTCGACTTTTGCCTTCTTACTTTGCCCCTCTTTTACTCATTATTTGTTATTCTTCTGTATGACATATATTGTTGTTTACATTATATGCTTATTTATCATTTTTATATTTATTTCTATTACCTATACATTTAGTGTACCTTCTATTTTTTGTATCATATTTATTATTATTGTCATTTTTCCTCCTCTTTCAATTTCATTTAAATCCTCATTTTACATGTATGCATTTTATTCATTTCCACTCATTTAGTTACTTTTCATTACTATGCTTTTCCAACCCTGTTTTATGTGTGGGGCTATGTGCCCACCATACTGTGTGCAGCTGTTGCAGCAAGATCATATTTAAACATACCACAGCTTTGTAATATCTGTGTCCATTTCTGGGCTTGTCTCATCATATCTTGCTCCTATGCATTGTCTATGGGAGTTTGGTTCTGGTGTGGTGTGCCTGTGGGGTCTTGTTCTTGTGTTGCCTGCTCCCTTGCATATGCCTGGTGTCCTTCCTTTTTCTGGCTACAGTGGTTTGATGCTGCTTGGCTGTTTCCACTTGTGGGCCATGGCTTTTCCTTACTGTGGCGGGGGTCTGGTTTTTCTGGTGCTCTGCCTGTCTCCATTTATCATGGATCCCAGGGGATGCTGTGATGCCTGTGCTCCACTGTGGTGGCCTCCTAGTTTCTGTTGGCCAGTCTGCAGTGGGCTCCTGTGTTCTTGGTTACTGTCTTGGTTTGGGTTGCATATTTGCTGGGGTTTGTGTCCATGAACTTCCTGTCTCCTGCTGTGCTGTGCTGTGCAGTGTGTTGCATCTGGGTGTTGTGCATTCCTTGTGCCTTGTGGTTTTGGGCTGTTTCCTGTCTATTTTTCTTGCTTTTTTGCTTTCCTTTTGGCTGGTTTTTTTTTTTTTTTTTTTGTGTTTTGGTTTTATTTTTTTTTGTTTTTTGAAATGTGTGTTTTTTTTGTCTGCCCTTTTTTGTTTTTTTTCTTTTTTTTTTTATTTTGTGTCTTTTTTTCTATTTTCACTGGGTATGTTTTTTTTTTTTTATTTGTTTGTGTATGTCTCTATATATCCTTTCTTTCATAATATAATTTAAAATATGAAAGTTGTGTGACATGTGTGTTTTGTTTGTGTGTGTAAAAAAAAATTTATTTTATTATTTCTTTTTTTAAATAATATTTATATATTTTGTTTTTTTTTTTTGTTTTTTTTTTTTGTGTTTTTGTGGACTTTCAGCTTTTATTTAAAAAAGCAATCATGGGTGATTTGTATTAAGTTTAAAAGCCCCTCAAAAAAATTTTGTGAAATATTGATTTGTATCTTTAGCTTTGCAAGGGTGCCACTGTATGAAGTATTTAAACAGTATCTGTTAGATACATTTTTTTTTTTGTCTTGTAAAAATTTTTTTTATATCACAAAAAAAAAAACACATATTTTTTTTTTTTTTTTTTTGTTGGGGTGGATTTTTTTTTTTGTTTTGTTTTTTTTTGTAAATTTATTAAACACTGCCTTTTAACAAATTTTTATTTTTTTAAAAAAAATAAAAAATAATATTTTTTTTAATTCTACATACCACAATTTTATTTGTCAAAAAAAACTTTTTTCTTGCAAAGATTTTTCTTTTTTTTTTTATTAAAAAAAAATTTCAGCTTTTCTTACATTATTTTATTTTTATTTTTCAGAATAAAATAAAAGATACTTCTTTTTTTTTCAATATAAATGTGTGTCCCTTCTTGAAAAATGTTATACCTCTCAAAATATTTATATATCTGTTTTTTATCTTATAAATGTTTATGTTTTTAAAGTATGACATACAGCCTGTTTGCTAACATATAAAACTTTTTTTTTTTCAAAAAAGGCTTTTCAAATATGTGCATAGAGATGTATAGTAGATAAGGCATGTTACAAAAAAATATGTATATAGTATATATATGTGATTTTATTATATATATATGTTGTGTGAGCTGTGTGTGTGGTTTGTTTTTTGGCCTGTGTGCCTCTGTTTCCCTGGTTTTTTTTTATGTTTTGTTTGTGTTATATTATTTAGGTATTATGATATGTATTTTTGTGTCTGGTTTCCTTTGTGTTTGTGTGCCTTTTTCTTTATTTTTTGCTATTTCTGTTTTTGTGTTGGTGTTGGTGTGTTGGTGTTGGTGTTGCTGTTTTTTTTTTTTCCTTTTGTTCTTCTTCCCTGGATTTTTTTCTTGTGTTTTTTTTTTGTTTGTTTGCTTTTTTTTCTGTGTGCTGTTGTTTTGTAGTGTCCCTTTTTTTTTTTTTTTCATGTGTGTGTTTCTTTTTTCCCTTTTCTGTTTGTTTTTGTTTGTCTTTTTTTTTTCTTTGCTTTTTTGGGCCCTGTTTTTTTTTTTGTTGTTTGTTTTTTTTTGCTTTCTGTGCAGTGTGTTTTTTATAGGCCCCTCTCTCTTTTTTCCCTCTTGAATGTGTCTGTTTTGTGTGTTTTTGTGTTTTGTGGTGTTGCCTCCTTTCCTTTGGGTGTTTGTGTTTTTTTTTTTTTGTGTTGTGTTATATTGTTAGTATTATGGCCCCCTTTTCATAATATATATGCTCCTGTGTTTTGTGGAAAAAAAATATATATATCTTCTCTTAATAGACAATATATAGTCTCTTGTTTTATATGTGGGTTGGGTTTTGTGTTTTTTTTTTTTTTGTGTGTTGAACATGTATATAGTTTTGGTGAGAGAAATATATTATAATATTTGTGGCTTTTTGTGTTTGTGTTGTTTGTGTTTTGAAAAAAATATATATTCTTTTCTCTCTTTCAATATGTGTGTATGTGTGTTGTGAACATTAATATGTTTTGCTTAGTAATATATATATTTTATATATATATATTTTTCTCTTTTATTATATATGTGTGTGTGTGTGTCAAATATAGATGGGGTGTTTTTTATGTGTTTGAAATGTAT
>NC_056741.1:1972164283-1972166783 GCF_019279795.1 Protopterus annectens
GGGGCTAAGCTCTCTCAACTCAGTACTGGAGAAACCAGTCAGGAGGAGAAGGAAACCACACTCACTACAATTCCATTCTCACATAGACCTACCACGACAGCAAACCAAACACATAAACACACAAAAACATACTCGGAGGCCCTAAATAAAAATCTGCCTAAGCAGCAGAGACCTCCAAAGCAGGCACCCAAGCAACCACTACCCCAAAACAAAACACGTGCAACACATAGCTCACAAAGCCAGTGTGTCAAACAGTCACAGCCCTTAAGGCTAAACAACACACCTGATACACTTGTAATAGGTGACTTTATCATCAGACACACTGACATCCCGCTCACCAGGCTGAGCAAGGAGAAGGTCACGGTGAGCTGCCTGTTGGGCGCTAGGATCCGCCACATAACACAAGCACTCAGGTCACTCCAAGGCAAGTACAAATATGACTCAGTCATTGTCCATGCTGGTGTGAATGACCTGAGACGTACCTCCTTGGACTACATGAAAAGAGACATAGAGGAGCTCTCTGAGCATGTAGCCCAGGCCGGTATGACCATGACCTTGAGTAGCATCTTACCCTCACCAAGAATGATGCCACAATATGAAGACAAGATGATTAATTTCAACAATTGGCTTAAGTATTTGTGTCATTCAAAGGGGATCCAATGCCTCTCAGCCTGGGATGACATGCTTGACAAGCCACGATGCTTCGTTAGGGACAGCTTGCACCTGTCACCCCTGGACTTTTGGATATTGGCAAAGGCTCTTGCTACCCCCTTAGTGCCTTTTTTAGGCAAGGCTCAAAAGGCAAACCCACCTCCATAGGTATCACAAGGGATAAGAAACTAAGAATAATGCTACTCAATGCCAGAAGTCTAAACCTCAAGATGCACGCACTCAAAATTCTCCTTAGCATGGAGAACATCGATATCTGTGCAGTAACAGAAACCTGGTTCAAGGCTCCCGAGAGCACCCCAGCACTACCAGGTTATACCTTCATACCATGCTTTTCTGCCCCAAAACTTGGACCGAACCACAAAAGAAGGGGGAGTATCAATATTTGTCAAAGATACCCACACTTCCAGGTTGGTGGCACAGCACGAAGCATCAGAGACTATCCATGTGCAACTAACAGTGGGTAAAACTGCCTTCCAGTTTATAGCCTGCTACAGACCACCCTCCCAAACCCAGGAACCCCACTCAGCCTTCCTGAGAACACTGGAAAATATGAAGGTCTCTCCAAACACCATTATATTGGGTGACTTCAACTACCCAAGCATACACTGGGAGCATTATTCTAGCTCCAACACCCTAGCCCAAAGGTTCCTAGAATTTATAAACTCATATGCTATGGAACAACTTGTTACCATTCTTACAAGATGGGAAAACATACTGGACCTGATCATCACCAACACAGGGACTCTATGCTCCAGACCACAAGTGTATCCCTCACTGGTAAGATCAGACCATAAACTAATCTCACTGGATATTCACATCCCGACTCCACCCCCTGCCCTGAAAACCACAGTGAAAAACTTCTCAAAAGCAAATTTCACACTCCTCAAAACTGAGGTGGAATCCTTCAAAGCCCCTGGGCCTGCGGAAAATACAGCCCAGACCGCAGAATCCTTTATAAACGCATTCTATGAATACCTTCAGGAATGCATGGATCATGCAATCCCAAATAAAACCAAGATCCAATCCTCCAAAGGCAGACGTCCTCTCTGGTGGACCCCAGCCATAAATAAACTATACAATAGAAGGAGGAAGCTACTACATGATAGAGCAAAATCCCAAAAAGGGAAGGCATCTCTGATCAGTATTAGCAAAAAACTACGGGCACTCATAAAATCGTCTAAGGCCAGCTTCGAGAGAAAAATTGCACAGGACACTAAGGATAATCACAAGGCTTTCTTTAGTTATGTTAGGAACCTGGGTGGGAATTCCCAGATATGCTCAGAATTAGTCCAAAATGACAAATGCCAACATCCTAGCTGACAGGTTCAGCGCAAACCTCTCCCCCGCCCTCCCCACCAAAAGGGCAAATATCTATCCCAGCTGAGTTCTGCCCCCCTGTCATTTCAGATGCTCAGGTAAGAGCTGCTCTCTCCAAAGCAAAAAACACAGCATCAGTGGGACCAGATGGTGTCCCGGGCTGCATCCTACATGAACTCCAAGAAGAGCTAAACCCAAACATAAAACTACTGTTCAGTCTCAGCCTTACTACAGGATATGTACCCGAAGAGTGGCATACAGCAACAGTAGTCCCTCTCCACAAAGGTGGTGCCTCAACGGATCCTGGAAACTATCGCACCATAAGCCTGACTAGCTTGGTCTGCAAAGCTATGGAAAGGATCATCATGGACCTCATAAATAAAGATATTGGGGACCTACAGACACTGGATCCTACCCAGTCCGGCTTTGTTAAGGGCAGATCCTGCCTCTTAAACCTGGTTGATTTCTTTGAAACAGTCAACAAGGCCATTGATGAGGGGAAGGTGGTCCA